>NW_027457315.1:0-107500 GCF_040206685.1 Ascaphus truei
AAAGCCAGACAAACACTCTGGGTATCAACGTTTTATTTAAACACCTGAAATCTTGACCCTCCGCCTGCAGTTTGGGAAAGGCAGAGGTTTTGGGATCTGTGTGTGTGGGGTTTGCTGTGTCTGGGGAGACCCCTAAATGTTCTGTGTGACCCCTAAATGTTCTCTCTGTGTTTGGGAAGACCCCTAAATGTTCCCCAGTGTCGCTCGCTTCAAAATAACCCAGAAAAGTAGCCTTGAGCCCTCGGTGACAGGGCGCTATGCCCAGAGGGACTAGGCTCCCCTTACCTGTGAGTGTGGACTGCATCCCCCCTGGCCTCTCCCCCCCTCTGGCAGCAGGGCTGACGTGGCAGGGGGAAGGGCCAGGGAGGTTAGAAATAGACAGAGGCAGGGGCACGGGGTCAGTCTGCACCCGGGCATGAGGTTCCCGCCCACTCTGCCCTTTAATGTGAATACTGTTACATATGTTGGTTGTACGTGTTTAAAATAAAAAAAGGAATAAATAAATAACTAGAATTTATACTGAGTTTGTGTTAGTAACTCCCTTAACTTCTCCAACAGCTGTTGAGTTCCCCTTTGGCGCTTAACGTGTTAGAAACACGTGTCACTATTTCTCTGCATTAATTTGCAGGTCATTGGAAGAGTTGCACAGTGACAGCAATTTGTACACTCACCATCTTCACCCGAGCCGGCTCCTCCTTTTCAGCCATTGTTTGCTCCTCCTGGCTGAATTGCGGCTGCGGCCTTTTCCCTCTCTGCCTCCGATCTGTATGAAGGACAATGCTTTTAGAGATATTCTGGGCCCTTCCAACTCCCCAATCGGACCCTTCCCCTCCCTGACCTTGCAGCGCACAGTATTACCTGCTATGATGCCTCTCAGCATACCATGGTAACTCATTCTGAACATACATGTGTCCTTTCTACATGTTACTAAGCTCGTATGACCAGGGCCGCAGACAGGTTTCCTGGGGCCCAGGACTAGAGCTTCCACCGGGGCCCCCCACCCACGTGTTGGCGACATTGCGAGCACCCTCTCCCCCCATTTTCTCTTACACTGCCCCCTTCTCACACACCACCTCGCTCTCTCATCCCCCTCTTACACTCCCACCTCTGTCTGTCAGTCTCCCCTCCCCTCTTACACCCCTTTGTCTCAAACTCCCCCCTCTGATCCCACACTACATAACCCCCATTCCCAGTACACACACACAATAAGCCCCCTTCCCAAATACACACACATACACAGTAAGTACCCTTCCCAAATACACACACACACACACACACACACACACACACAATAAGCCCCCTTCCCAAATACACACACACACACACACACAATAAAGACCCCTTCCCAAATACACACACATACACAGTAAGTACCCTTCCCAAATACACACACATACACAGTAAGTACCCTTCCCAAATACACACACACAATAAGCCCCCTTCCCAAATACACACACATACACAGTAAGTACCCTTCCCAAATACACACACACAATAAGCCCCCTTCCCAAATACACACACACACACAATAAGCCCCCTTCCCAAATACACACACATACACAGTAAGTACCCTTCCCAAATACACACACACAATAAGCCTCCTCCCCAAATACACACACATACACAGTAAGTACCCTTCCCAAATACACACACACACACACACACACACACACACACACACACACAATAAAGACCCCTCCTGAAATACACACACACTAAGCCCGCTCCTCAAAGGTTGTCCTTTAATCAGATCTTACACGAGGTGTCTCTCTCCCTGGGGAAAGTGCGCCTTTACGCTGGGAGGCTCCTTCCGCTCTGAAATGTCCAAGTATCCGCTCTACAAGTAGCTCACGTTGGGAGGAAACTCCTTGCAGACGCAGTCAGCAGCTGTGCAGGTTATTGCAGTCAGCAGCAAGTGATAACAGCACAAGCCCAGTGACACAGGGACTCAGGTACAGGGCGGTTGGGCTGTAACCACGGAAATCAGGTAGCACATAAACATGGCATTTTTTGAGCTGTAGAATGATGATGTGCGTCACATTCTGGGCTCAGCCCCTGAGCTCTCTCAGCTGCTACCAGCGTGTGATAATAGGAGAGATCCCTATACTGGGATGTGAGAAGAAACATGGTGGCCATTTACTGTAATACTGTGTCCCATAACCTGCTTTATATGAAGTGTCATTTACACTCATTAGTAAAGACGCTAAACATTGAAAAATAGCTTCTGGCAGCTTGGCTCATTTTCTCTACAAATGTTCAATGAGAAAGTTGAATTAAACATCTTGTGATTTTTCAAACGGGCTAAAGTGTTAAAATAAACCCTCTGGGGGGTAAGAGCTTTACCCAAGGCCGTGATCATACCAAAAGCTGCGGGCCGCGCGCTCCCTCAGGGCGATGCGCCCGCCCCAAATCTGCACTGCAGGCAGGCGGCATCGAGAGGTGACAGGGAGGCGCAGCCATGACATCACACGAGCGCTTCGACCTCATTGGCTGAACCGCTCAGTGACGCGTCGCCCGGCAAGATCAAATTCTGAGGTCTGTTCTAAATTGGAGGGCGTGATGGTGCGGGCGGTTACTGCGCGCTCATTGTAATGCTGTAGTGTGTAAGGCCTCGTTCAGGGTGCAGGCTTCGGAGGGAGGGCGTGCTGCCGTGCGAGCTGCCGTGGGACACAAAGTATTCAAATTGAATACTGGTTGTCAGGGTAGCAGCTGCCCTGTCTCCGAAGCCCGGAGTTGACGCTGAATACAGTTTCAATAAACGAAAAAATCGTTTTTTGAAGCTGCAGCAGCGTCACTGGGACCTCGGCAGCCAATGAAATCATTCTTGAGAATGATTTCATGACTGCAACTGGGATCCCTAAGCTGCCGTCTGTAGCCCCCTCGCCGCCTCCTCAACTCCTGAAAAAGTCTGCTGGGGATGAACACACATCGCCCAGCAGACTGCCGCCCTCCCGAACGCCCTCCCTCCAACTCCTGCCTCTGCCACCCTGAACGAGGCCTTATGGCGGCGCGCGGTCCGACGCTTTAGGCCTTCAGCAGAGGTCGGCAACCTGTGGCCCCCGAGCCGCACGCGGCTCTTTCCGCCCCTACTCGCGTCTCTCTGCAGGTTGCCGACCCACAGCTGCTGCCTCTCCCCCTCACTATCCTGCGGCAAACCTAATATGATCCACAGAGGGGGCCTGCTGGGAGGTGTCCGTGCCGGTGCCTGACTGGTAGAAGGGAGGTTCCCCTGACAGGCACCTCTGTGGGCACCTTTCAGCAGGAAGCTCGGCAGGCCCCCTCCACAGGCCTCTAACAGGCCCCCTCCCTCCTCCAGGGCAGCAGCTCACTCAGATCCTCTCTCCCCTATCCCTGTCCCCCCTCTCTCTCATCCACTATCCCTGTCCCCCCTCTCTCTCTCATCCACTATCCCTGTCCCCCCTCTCTCTCATCCACTATCCCTGTCCCCCCGCTCTCTCATCCACTATCCCTGTCCCCCCTCTCTCTCATCCACTATCCCTGTCCCCCCTCTCTCTCATCCACTATCCCTGTCCCCTCTCTCTCTCATCCACTATCCCTGTCCCCTCTCTCTCTCATCCACTATCCCTGTCCCCCCTCTCTCTCATCCACTATTCCTGTCCCCTCTCTCTCATCCACTATTCCTGTCCCCTCTCTCTCTCATCCACTATCCCTGTCCCCTCTCTCTCTCATCCACTATCCCTGTCCCCCCTCTCTCTCATCCACTATCCCTGTCCCCCCTCTCTCTCATCCCCTATCCCTGTCCCCCCTCTCTCTCATCCACTATCCCTGTCCCCTCTCTCTCTCATCCACTATCCCTGTCCCCTCTCTCTCTCATCCACTATCCCTGTCCCCTCTCTCTCTCATCCACTATCCCTGTCCCCTCTCTCTCTCATCCACTATCCCTGTCCCCTCTCTCTCATCCCACTATCCCTGTCCCCTCTCTCTCTCATCCACTATCCCTGTCCCCTCTCTCTCTCATCCACTATCCCTGTCCCCTCTCTCTCTCATCCACTATCCCTGTCCCCTCTCTCTCTCATCCACTATCCCTGTCCCTCTCTCTCTCATCCACTATCCCTGTCCCCTCTCTCTCTCATCCACTATCCCTGTCCCCTCTCTCTCTCATCCACTATCCCTGTCCCCTTTCTCTCTCATCCACTATCCCTGTCCCCTCTCTCTCTCATCCACTATTCCTGTCCCCTCTCTCTCTCATCCACTATTCCTGTCCCCTCTCTCTCTCATCCACTATCCCTGTCCCCTCTCTCTCATCCACTATTCCTGTCCCCTCTCTCTCTCATCCACTATCCCTGTCCCCCCTCTCTCTCATCCACTATCCCTGTCCCCCCTTTCTCATCCACTATCCCTGTCCCCCCTCTCTCTCATCCACTATCTCTGTCCCCTCTCTCTCTCATCCACTATCCCTGTCCCCTCTCTCTCTCATCCACTATCCCTGTCCCCTCTCTCTCTCATCCACTATCCCTGTCCCCTCTCTCTCTCATCCACTATCCCTGTCCCCTCTCTCTCTCATCCACTATCCCTGTCCCCTCTCTCTCTCATCCACTATCTCTGTCCCCTTTCTCTCTCTCACGCATCCCCTATCCCTGTCCCCCCTTTCTCATTCAATATCCCTACCCCCCCTCTATCTCTCATCCACTATTTCTGTTCCCCCTCTCTCTCTCATCCACTATCCCTGTCCCCCCTTTCTCATCCAATATCCATGTCCCCTCTCTATCTCTCATCCACTATTTCTGTTCCCCCTCTCTCTCTCATCCACTATCCCTGTTCCCCGTCTCATCCAATATCCCTGTCCCCCCTCTCTCTCTCATCCACTATCCCTGTTCCCCCTCTCTTTCTCATCCACTATCCCTGTTCCCCCTCTCTCCCTCTCATCCAATATCCCTGTCCTCCCTCTCTCCCACTATCCCTGCCTCTCTCTCTCATCCAATATCCCTGTCCCCTCTCTCCCAATATCCCTGTCCCCTCTCTCATCCACTATCCCTGTCCCCCCTCTCTCCCACTGCCCCCTCTCTCTCTCATCCAATATCCCTTCTCTCTCTCATCCACTATCCTTGCCTCCCCCCTCTCGCTCTCCCCTCTCTCCCCTGCTCCCCCTTCTCCTCTCCTTCCTCCCCTCCCTCTCCTCTCCCTCTGTCTCTCCCAATATCTCGTTTTCCCACCCCTAAGGAACACACACAGTGCGCTGTGCAGTGTGGGGTTTAATGGGGGGAGGAGGGAGGGGGGGTGAGATGTGGGGATTACAAAGGTAAATTGGGGGGGATTAATCGGGGAGGGGGGTGTTAGGCTGCTCCTTAAATTTGTCCTGGGCCCCATGATTTCTATTGGCGGATATATATTCCAATAAAGAATTTCACTTGTGAGCACATTCACATGTCTTAGACAGGTCTGCAACCCTAATTCTTTATGGGACTCTTATCTCCGTTGGAACCTCACAGGTTTATATATTCTACTCTAATTACGGGTTGCCAAGCAACCAACTGGCTATAAATATCAGGAGCCTTGTCCATTCAGTATCAGCCCTTTGAGAAAGTCGCCCTCTGGTGACGAAACGCGCCAGGGATTCCAATTGCGCAATTACGTCATTGCGACACTGCGCACGCGCACGAGGCAGCATTGAAGCGCGAGATCTACATTGCGGCCATTCAAGTGGGAGAGGCGAACTACGGGACCATATGGACTGAATCTTTGTCGGCGAATTACACCACTGGCCTCCTGTGAACATCATCATCTCCACGCAGCCCTGAGGGAGCTAAGACTTGTGGACGTTTGCAGTGCAGAGACCGGATGGTGGTGATTTATTCACACATTGTTTTATTTGAATTTTACTCTTGTGAATGTAATTCTCCCCCCCCTTCCCTTTTAACATTAAATCAACAATATTACGCTATGGGGCGTGCGCTCTCTCTTCTTTCTCTTTTATATATATATATATATATATATATATATATATATATATATATATACAGTGTTCGACAAATCACCCAAAAATCTACTCGCCCAACCAAAAAATCTACTCGCTACCTAGTCCCGCCCCCAACCCCGCCCCTAGTCCCGCCCCTAGTCCCGCCCCCAACCCCGCCCCCAACCCCGCTTTAAAATAAAACATATGAATACAATCCATTTAAATGACAAATATATTTATTGTATTACATTATACTACAATTAGCCCTTGTTACGTGTGTGTGTGTGTGTCTGTGTAAATGTCGATCTAGAAATAAAAGCCAGGTGTGAATGACTAGTTTCCTGAACCCCTTAATCAGTGTCTGGATGCCCCCGCTTCACAATATCTAAAGCAGAAATCCCGCCTGGGATCTTACCGGATCCGTAGTCCCTCAATGTCCAGGTACCCTCATTCCCACAATGTTATACATTGGAGGGGAGGTTCGTGTAGAACGGCCTCCTATGGCGCTGAGGATGAAGAATGGAATAAAGTCTTGTACAGTGGTTTCTTATGTGGAATACCTCAGAGAAGGGAACAAGAAATAGACAGAAAACACCACAATAGTGTATTACCCTTGAGACAACAATGGCCGTGGTGGACACGATACAAAGAGCATTTATTGGTTAAAACAATTGTAACCTCAATTGATATAAAACATGTAATGAATTAATAAACAGTAGACTATTCTCCTGTTGAACAAGAAGATTGTTCTCCTGCTGAATAAGAAAAGGCTCCCAAGCGCTTGTGCTTAAGGAAGCTACGTTGCTCCGCCGTGTGGTAAAACTGAAATCCTACTCACCGTCCATGAGAAGGTTTTTGGCCATCCAGGGACACCGTAGCTGTGCACATCAGACGGTGACGTCAGCAGGAGGAGACGTTTGGAAAATACTCTGTTGGCAGCAAAACCACGAGGACTGCAGGAGATCTCCCTGCACTAACGGACGTTCTGCACCCCACGGCGAGCGGCTATCCCTGGCAAAGACCCCGAACCACTGCACATGTCCTACTCATGGACGGTGAGTAGGATTTCAGTTTTACCACACGGCGGAGCAACGTAGCTTCCTTAAGCACAAGCGCTTGGGAGCCTTTTCTTATTCAGCAGGAGAACAATCTTCTTGTTCAACAGGAGAATAGTCTACTGTTTATTAATTCATTACATGTTTTATATCAATTGAGGTTACAATTGTTTTAACCAATAAATGCTCTTTGTATCTTGAAGGTAGAAAAAACAGGATATTCAGCGCTTGTGCTGTATGATGGTGTGGATGATCCCTTTGCAGCATGTACATAAAGCGTCTCCCCAGAAACTCTCAAATCTAGGTGAACCCCCCTTAAAAAGGGGGGAGGGCACCCTGAAATACAAGATAATAAATGCACAAATGCGCACCAGGGATTAGTGGAAGGTAATTTATTAAAAATACACACAAACTCTGAGGGGATCCAACCCCACCTCAGAACAGCTGTGCAGCTGGACGGCTAAGTACTACCCAGGAGAACATCTGATGGTGACTAAACCCTAAGCTGCACAGTATACAAATACAGTAAAATTTATATAAAAACACATGAAAGAAAAAAACAAACATGAAAACAACCTATCAACAGATTTGTATAGAAACCGCCATAAGGTTGGGCACTAGCAAGGGGAAACGGACACTCACACTGAGACAGTCAGCAGACTCGCGGTGGCTGCACAGGATCCGGATCTCAGCACCGCGGAGATGGAAAAAAACGCTGCTGTCTCCTGCAGGCTCCGTCTCAGCTTACCAGCATACACGCGCAGGATGAGATGTCGTGACCTCTACAGTACGCGTTTCGTACCAAGTACTTCGTCAGGATTATTGTATACTGTGCAGCTTAGGGTTTAGTCACCATCAGGTGTTCTCCTGGGTAGTACTTAGCCGTCCAGCTGCACAGCTGTTCTGAGGTGGGGTTGGATCCCCTCAGATTTTGTGTGTATTTTTAATAAATTACCTTCCACTAATCCCTGGTGCGCATTTGTGCATTTTTTATTAGCTCTTTGTATCTTGTCCACCACGGCCATTGTTGTCTCAAGGGTAATACACTATTGTGGTGTTTTCTGTCTATTTCTTGTTCCCTTCTCTGAGGTATTCCACATAAGAAGAAACCACTGTACAAGACTTTATTCCATTCTTCATCCTCAGCGCCATAGGAGGCCGTTCTACATGAATCTTTTCATCTGGTTGGAAGATACCGGATCAACCTCTCAGGCAGCTCAAGGACTACCTTCATCACAAACTGTATCACAGGTTTTGTTCCACTGTTTATATCACTGTATAATATTGTCTACACTAGCGCTAATCTGCACTAATTATTTTACCACATTGGAGGGGAGGTGTTACCTACCTGTCTTCTGGGTTAGGGGGGTTCCGATGTCTTCCGTATGAAGCTTGAGTCAGATCTGGAAGAAAGCAGAATAGGTTATTTCGGTGTAGTATAGGGTAATTAAGATATATAGGGTAAATAAGAGATCCAGAAACAGAGTGAGAGACAGACACAGGGAGAGGGTGAGAGAGAGAGAGAGAGGGGGTGAGAGAGAGAGAAAGAGAGAGAGGGGGGTGAGAGAGAGAGAGGGGGTGAGAGAGAGAGAGGGGGTGAGAGAGAGTGAGAGAGGGTGAGAGAGAGAGGGTGAGAGAGAGAGGGTGAGAGAGAGGGTGAGAGAGAGGGTGAGAGAGAGAGACGGGGCGAGAGACGGGGTGTGACGGGGTGATTGGGTGGCGTGACGAGGTGATTGGGTGGGGTGACGGGGTGATTGGGTGGGGTGACGGGGTGATTGGGTGGGGTGATTGGGTGGGGTGACGAGGTGATTGGATGGGGTGATTGGGTGGGGTGATGAGGTGATTGGGTGGGGTGACGGGAGGATTGGGTGGGGTGACGGGGTGACTGGGTGGGGTGACGGGGTGATTGGGTGGGGTGACGGGGTGATTGGGTGGGGTGACGGGTGATTGGGTGATTGGGGGTGGGCTGATTGGGGGTTGGGGTGATGTGACACTTCTGGTATCCTACACACACTCTCCCACGCACACACACTCTCCCACACACTATACACACACACACCCATATACACACACACCCATATACACACACACGCCCATATACACACACACACCCATATACACACACACACCCATATACACACACACAGCCATATACACACACACACACATACAAAGACCCATATACACACATACACAAATACCCATATACACACACACAGACCCATATACACACACACAGACCCATATACACACACACAGACCCATATACACACACAGACCCATATACACACACAGACAGACCCATATACACACACACAGACCCATACACACACCCCCATACACACACCCCCATACACACACACACACACCCAGACCCATATACACTCATATACACACACACACACACACACAGACCCATATACACACACACCCAGACCCATACACACACACACACACCCATACACACCCCCCCATACACACACACACACCCAGACCCATACACACACACACATAGACCCATATACACACACACAGACCCATATACACACACAGACCCATATACACACACAGACAGACCCATATACACACACACACACAGACCCATACACACACCCCCATACACACACCCAGACACATACACACACACACACACACACACACACACACACACACAGACCCATATACACTCATATACACACACAAACACACACACAGACCCATATACACACACACCCAGACCCAGACCCACACACACACACACACACACACACACCCATACACACACCCCCATACACAAACACACACACCCAGACCCATACACACACACCCAGACCCATACACACACACACACACACACCCATACACACACCCCCATACACAAACACACACACACCCAGACCCATATACACACACACACACACACACACACACACACACACACACACACACACACACACACACACACACACACACACACACACACACACACACACACACACACACACACCCATACACACACCCCCATACACAAACACACACACCCAGACCCATACACACACACACACACATATACACACACACACACACACACACACCCATACACACACACACACACACACACACACACACACATATACACACACACACATACACGACAGGGGTAAGAAGAGGAAAGGTCGCGCGACCGAGCACCACCACACCCCCCCCCCCCCCCCGACCATCTCCCGGCCTGCTCGGGCAGCCACGGGACCGTGGGGAAGCGGAGACCAAGGAGGTAGGGGGGGGAACACCCCCGCTACCATCTCCAGACCCGCGCGGGACTGGGGAAAGAAGGAGGGTAACACCCCCACTACTATCACTCGTGGCGCGAGTATCGGGGGAAGCCGGAAGCGGCGCGGGACCGGGGAGAGAAGGGGGGGCACCCCCACTACCATCATTGACCTGGCGGCGCGAGTATCGAGGGAAGCGGCGCGGGACCGGGGAGAGAAGGGGGGGGACACCCCCACTACCATCACTCGCCCCGCGGTGCGAGTATCGAGAGAAGCGGCGCGGGACCGGGGAGAGAAGGGGGGGGACACCCCCACTACCATCATTCGCCCCGCGGCACGAGTATCGAGGGAAGCGGCGCGGGACCGGGGAGAGAAGGGGGGGGGACACCCCCACTACCATCACTTGCCCCGCGGCGCGAGTATCGAGGGAAGCGGCGCGGGACCGGTGAGAGAAGGGGGGGGGGGCACCCCCACTACCATCATTGACCTGGCGGCGCGAGTATCGAGGGAATCGGCGCGGGACCGGGGAGAGAAGGGGGGGACACCCCCACTACCATCACTCGCCCCGCGGTGCGAGTATCGAGGGAAGCGGCGCGGGACCGGGTAGAGAAGGGGGGGGGACACCCCTACTACCATCACTCGCCCCGCGGCGCGAGTATCGAGGGAAGCGGCGCGGGACCGGGGAGAGAAGGGGGGGGGACACCCCAACTACCATCACTCGCCCCGCGGCACGAGTATCGAGGGGGAGGGGGGAGGAAGCGGGGAAACACCTTGGCTCGCAGGGAAGGAGAAGAGGGGCCGGAGGATTGGAGTGTACTTACTCTGCAACATAACTCCGGCCAGAAAGAATGGCCGCTCGTTGGGGGCGGGCTCATATAGAGCCTGACCACGCGCCCACAATGCCTGGGAGCGCGCGCCAATCAGCTGTCAGGTAGGGGAGTTTTTTTTTTTTTCAGGCACCACGAGCAGGGAAAATTTTAGCGCGAGCGGGGGAATTTAAAAAAAAAAAGACGTGTGCTGCTTGGGCCAATATTTACTCGCACGGGGATTAAATCCACCCGCCCCGGGCGTGTAAATGTATAGGATTGTCGAACACTGTATATATATATATATATACATGTAGAGGTATCAGTACCGTGTTAGCCGAGCTTCAATAATCAAAAAATAAATAGATGATACCGTTCTGTGGCTAACGAAATGCTTTTATTTGTGCGAGGTTTCGAGATGATGTCATTAAAAGAAACATGGTTGGCCTCAC
Organism: Ascaphus truei; assembly: GCF_040206685.1. Lineage (NCBI taxonomy): Eukaryota > Metazoa > Chordata > Amphibia > Anura > Ascaphidae > Ascaphus > Ascaphus truei. The sequence continues at coordinate 11,500 of NW_027457315.1, forward strand.
ACCGTGGGAACTCCATCCCATCACTGATTGGCTCTAGTAGACCATGTGACAGAGGCTTGGGGGAGAACGGATGTGATGTCTTTGAAAGCCTGTACTAGTACATGGTACTAGTACATGGTACTAGAGCCAATCAGAGTTGGGATGTATTTCCCACGCTCTGTTTGGCTACCATACCATGTGAGACCGGCCATGTTTCTTTTAATGACGTCATCTTAAAGGCAATTGAAGCAAAGCCATTCTGATTGGCTGTGCTTTCATTGCCTTTAAAGGACGTCATCATTTTTTTTGCATCGGCCAAATCACATGTTTTTCACGGCCCAATCAGGACCGTGGGAAACATTTGACCAAAATGTGACGTCATAGGCCTATAAAAGCCTATGTCGCCTCATTTTGAAGCTAGTCGCCGAGGAGGGAACATCTCCCCTCCTAAGAAGAGAAGAAGGGCGTGGCGTAAGAAGGCGGAAGAAGATGGAAGAAGACCCCAGAAGACCCCAAAGAAGACACAGACGTGGATTTGTTGTGGTTTATTATTTTATGGCTTACCTGTGGATTGGTTCCTGTGCTTCCGGGTCGCTTGGATTTCGGTGCGTGGACATCTAATGGTGAGTAAACAAAAGAAAAGTTTATTATTTGAACTTTTACAGGTTTTTATAATTTTTCATTCATGTCTTTTATTTTTTCACTCCCATTTAATGCCCGTTACTGTATCTATGTATATAATACATTCACGGACACTGAATGGGTGTATTGTATGTGAATTTTGTATGTAAATGCATTGTATTTTATGCTGTATTATTGCCCCTGTATGTTATGTTTATCTATCTGTATGGATAGACATAAAGGGATAATAATTGATTGTTTGGCTCATGTTTAGGTTCTTTTCATGTATGGATAATGTATTTAGCATCTTTATTTTGTCATTTTTGTGAATAATTTCTATTTAGCTAATGCCTTCTTTATGGTAGTAAGATTAGAATGATGGTGGTTACGTTAAATTAGATTTGTTTTGCCAATGGTTTGGCTTTAGCAATTGAATAGGGAATTGTATAATTAATTTTTATTGTATTTTAATTGTTTGAGGAAATGGATTAATTGATTGATGCTAATTGTATTGATGTTGGTTAGATTCTAATTGATTTTCAGGATGGCATTGGTGGTTAGGGGACATTGTTCATAGTGTATTTTATTGTTACATATATTTTGCATAGTGTTATACTGTATGATGCACATATTAATTGCATCATGTACACACTCTATGCAATTTTGTGACATTTCATAGACATTTGTGTAGCTGCAGTTTGTTTTTTTTATATTTGCAATGGCTGCTGGATTTATTGTAACATGAAATGTGGTGGTTTTAAGATTAAAAATTAATGTTTTGATTTGTGGATGTTTTATGTGTTTCATAATGGGCAAATAATATATTATCCATATCTGGATAATAGTTATTTTGCACATTATTGTACTGTATATGTTGGGGGGGGGGGGGGGAGTGTATTGGCCCCAAGGGTATGTGGGTAGGCCTCCCTTGTGGGTAGGCCTCCCCATACCGGGGCCTGTAACTCGGGAAGCAAGGGGTCTCTGAGGCAGAAATCAATGCTTTTCAGCTCAGGGGACCCCTGCTCCCACACCCTATTATTTAAAATACATTAATGCTGCTTCATTACCATAGCGGATAGCCGCTACGGTAATGAATTATTGTTAATTGTTATGTATGTTTTAATACTAGTGTAGATGTGCAGGGGGTCTCCTGAGCTGAACCGCATTGGTTTCAGGTCCGAGGACCCCTACTTCAGGAGATACAGGCCTCTTTATGGGGTGGCGGGGGTCACACATCGCAGCGGGGGCCTCCGCAAGGCAGCAGGGCTCTCTGCAAGGGGCCGCCGGGGCCGCCCCCCCGAAGCGGCCGACGCCGCAGCATGTTCCCCCCACCGAAGCGAACCCCCTTCAGAGGCGGACACCCCCGGGGAGCAAGCGGGGATCGAGCAGGAGATCAGGGGGAGGAGATCAGTGGCAGGAGGCGCGCACGGGGGAAGATGGGTTGGCGCTTCCCCCTCCGTATCAAGTTGGGAGCGGATGGGGGCTGGGTTGCGCACGGGGCTTGTGTTGGCGCTTCCCCCTCCGTCCCACGTGGGGAGCGGGGGGGAGGGATGCGGGGAAGCTGGGTTGCTGGGGGGAACAGGCAGCGGGCCCACAGGCAGCGCAGAGGGCAGGACACCCTGCTTGCCCTGTGCATGCGCGCCGGGACAACGGAAATCCCTGCCATCTTTTTCAACTTTTTTTTAAATGTAATTAACTGGCGCCCGGCCGGGCCCCCCCTGACTCACGGGAGGAGATCAGGGGCAGGAGGGGGAGGAGATCAGGAGGGGGAGGAGATCAGGGGAAGGGGCTCTTCCCCGCGTTAACCCAATCAGGGAGGGGGATTATTTATTAATTTTTAAAAAATAAAAAATTGGCACGAGCAGGGGAATTCATAGAGCACGGCTCGCCAGCGGCCTATATCCACTCGCCACGGGCGAGTAGTTATCATTATTTGTCGAACACCGTATATAAATACATATATATACACACACACATACATACATATATATATATATATATATATATATATATATATATATATATATATATATATATATATACAGGTATATATATATATATGCAAATACAACTGTATGCTCATCTGCATGTCTTAGGCAGGTCTGCAATCCCGCCTTTCCCCATTATCACCCAGCATACAGCACTTCCACTGCAGCTAGGGATTCTGGAAAATGACATGCAAATGAGCACACAGTGTCACTTTTTGCCTCAAAATCCATTTTTAACATGGTTCCCTATAGGCTTAAGCTTGCTGCATGGTCACAGCTTTGAGCACAGCCAGGGTTAAGGTGCATATCCAGAAAACCACCCACAGACAGCTGTTTCGACCTTAATGGGTCTTATCAGTGTGGGGTTGCAGACCTGCCTAAGACATGCAGATGAGTATACAGTTGTATTTGCATATTTGTTTTCCTGTGGAGGGTTTTTGTCACTTTTTCTACTCACCATAACTTAACTCAGTATTATGGTATATATATATATATATATATATATATATATATATATATATATATATATATATATATATATATATATATATATATATATATACACACTGTACACACACACACACACACACATAATCAAAAAATAATAATCAAAAAATAATAGATGATACCGTTCTCTGGCTAACAAAATGCTTTTATTTGTGCGAGCTTTCGGGATACACTGATCTCTTCTTCCGGCGATGTTACAAGGTGAAGCAAGCAAAGGGTATACTTAAAAACAGTGTCTCTTGGAATGTTATCTGTGCTTGTCCCTCCCCCGTGTGTGGATGAGATTTATGGCTAGAGGTGTTAAATGGTTCCTGAAAGTTAGTGATATAAGAGTGTGTGTGAATCTGTGTGAATATAAATGAATGGAGTCCACAGTGTATACAGTGCTTTACAAAAGGTGTGTGGAGTGAGAGTTAATATAAATGGTGTGGGTAGGTGTGGAAATGTGAGAGATTGTAGCATAACTAAAAGTGTGTGTAGAAACTATGTGGTCCCTATTGGTGTATAGGGATGGAAAAACAAGGAGTATTAGTATGTGTAAGAGACAGCTGTGTGTGCGTACATATAGCCCAGTATGTACAGACATGGCCTATAGCGCTCATGGGAAGAGAGTTCACTTGTGTCAGTAATGACTCATAAAATTTCGATCTCTGTTTAGACCACCGCTAAGTGTCCCGAACAGTTGCATAAATTTGTATTCATGCAACCGTCTCGCTTTCGGTGTTTTAAGATTGCCTTTGAGTATGGCCACCTTCAGATCGTTCATCTTATTGCCAGAGTCAGAGAAATGTTCGCCGACAGGACTGTCTCTTGTTCCGCGTGTGATGCTGTGGCGATGCATGTTCATTCTCTTGTTTAGCCCCTGCCCAGTCTCACCTATTTAGTAGCAGCCCCCTGAGCATTTCATGCACATGATGAGGTACACGACATTGCTGGAGGAACAGGTGAACCTTCTTCTGATTTTGTATTCCCAATTCCTGTGCGGTATTTGTATTGTGTCCGCTGTGTAGAGCATTGCGCAGGTTTTGCATCTTGCGTCCTGGCATGGTTTCGTCCCGCATTCAGTTGTAGTGCTGAATACTTTACTCCTCACCATAATATTCTTGAGATTATGAGGTTGCCTGTATGATAATAAGGGTGCTTCAGGGAAGACCTGTTGCAGTCTTGTATCTTCCTGGAGGATGGGTTGTAGTTCCCTGGCGATCTTGCGTAGGGCTCCTAGGTGTGGGTTATATGTGACCACCAAAGGTACCCTGTCGCTTGTCTCTTTCTGTTTGTATTCAAGGAGATCACTTCTTGGTATTCTGGTGGCTTTGTGAATTTGCTGGTCTACAATTCTGCGGTTATATCCACGGTTTATAAAATCTGATCTCAAGGCTTTAATCCGCTGGTCTCTGTCTGCTGTGTCGGAGCATATCCGAGTTGTATCGTATGGCTTGACTGAAGATGGTTGCATGTTTGGTGTGTGTCGGGTGGAAGCTATTGTCCCTCAAATAGCTGGCTCTGTCTGTAGGTTTGCGGTATACAGAAGTCTGTAGTTGGTTGTTCTTTATAGTAATGGGGGTGTCTAGGAAATGTACTTCATCCGGGGAATGGGTGAGTTTGAGGTTGATTGTCGGGTGGCACGTATTGAATTTGTCATAGAAATGTAGGAGATCCTGTTCACCAGAGGTCCAAATCAGGAGGATGTCATCGATGTAGCGAAGGTTTGGAAGGGGTTTCAAGTGACAGGTGGAAAGAAAGTCACTTTACAGTTTTGCGCAGAATAGATTGGTATACTGTGGCGCCATCCGAGTACCCACAGCGATTGTCTGGAGGTATGTGTCATTTCCAAATATATATATATATATATATATATATATATATATATATATATATATAGTGGTTGACAAATCACCAAAAAATCTACTCGCCACACAAAAAAATCTTCTCGCCACCTAGTACCAAACGTGTGCTGCTTGGGCCAATATTTACTCACCCGGGGGTTAAATCCACTCGCCTGGGGCGAGCAAATGTATAGGTTTGTCGAACACTGTATATATATATATATATATATATATTCAAATAACGGGGGGAAAAACTAGGGGGAGGGATGGGAAAAGAAAACCTCGCATCTACTTTTTACATGAATAATGCCACCATAGGCCAAAGAAGTATCCTGTTTAGTTTACATAAGTAAGGTATGGCGGTGCTCACGGGTTGTGAATAATATTGAAAGAAGGAGAAAAAAGTAACCCGTATAGGAGCACTCAGGTATGCAAAATATTAATTACTTTATTTATTTGACACAATGCAAAAAAAGGAAATGAATAAACAGTACATGATTAAAAACACTTAAAAAAGAGGCATGGACCCCTGTCACGGTTGCTACCCTAAAACACTGATAAGCAACACTAGGGAACGACATTCATTGTCGACCTAAAGCATAAGTAGAATAGTGACTCAAAAAACACTGGTGTAAATCAAAATAAATCACAGTGGGTTATTGGGTTCAAAAGGTACCTATACAGAGCTAAGAATGATTCACACTATACGCAAAAACGTGGACTGATCAAAATATAAATGACAGTCACCAGGCATCACACATCTGCATGAGTGTACAAAAATTTGACCAGTACCTTCAGCATAATTCCTATATAGGAAAGGTAGTGAAAAAGAGTATAGTCCCTGGGTGTGTGGAATGGTAGAGTTGGTAACATAGCATGTATAGGAAAATACCTGATGGACGCCTATTACATAACCCTGTGTTGATAGTCAGTGCCCCTAATGAAAGAAAATGATGAAGGTCACAGTCCAGAAAGATAGATAGCATAAGTGCTGGGTAGCATAATTACGTGAGCCAGTGGGTCAGGGGTCCTGCCTAGCACCCCCACTCCGACGCGTTTCGTCCAGAGACTTTAACAAGGAGTGGTGAGGGAACTAGGGCTAAATACTGTTTATATAGGGGTTTTTCGCGCCAAAAGCGGATGAGGGCGGCAGCAGCTGCAGGTACTTAGATTGGATTGCTGCTAGACTTAGATATCTGCGTGTCAGTGCGACACGCAAGCCACGAGCGCACGTGCAGCTTACAGGCACCAGTCTCCACATACATATTCACTGCGCATGCGCAAAGCGCAGCGTCCCAGCGTCCACGCCTGCACACTGACACGCATGGCGTCGCTGCACCTTTTGGTGCGTGTCAGATTGGACCGCACACCGCGCATGCGCGCTAAGTGTGTCAATTATTCCATGTGCTTGGCGATCACAGAAATAGCTGGCAAAGCAATGATACTTGCCCAAAATCATGTATTACATGTTACTGAGGGGGTTAATGTGACTGATGTCCACTAGTGTTAAACAGAACAGCAGACATCTTTATCAAGACAAATCTCAAAAGTACCACAGAGAGAGGCACATGTGTGTTGGCTGCAACAGCGCACCCTAATGGAGTGGAGGTATATTTAGTGCATATTCTTAAAGCAACAAGAGCTATGTACCTTCAATACTTGTGTCAGTTGTATGACACTTCCCAAATTATACAGACCAAAGAGGGATTGAAAGACATATGCACCATTTATCAATCTAGTCAAGTTATGACAAAATCCAATGAATAGTTATTAAGTCCATAATGTCCAACTTATTGATCCCCTAAGTCCAATAATGTGCCAGATGTATTTAGTCCAGGTATATCCAGTATTAGAGTGTTTGTAGCGCCTGCGGTTACGGCTTCTCCATGCTACACCGGTCCGCAGATGCGGTCCACTGCTCCGGGGTGCATGGACCATGCATAGACCCTCCTGCACAGACATTAAAGGTCAGGACGATACATTCCAAATATCGTGGCCAATCTGGCCTCTGGTCAGGAAAGTCTCCAGTTTGAGCCTCACACGTGCATGCGGTGTCTGTGGTTGCAGCTTCTCCATGCTGTACCAATACGCAAATACGCTCCACTGCTCCGTGGTGTGTGGGCCATGCAGAGACCCTTCTGCACATGGATGCACTCCAGATACCCTGGCCGATCTAGCCCCTGGTCAGGATAATCTCCAGTTTGAGCCTCGCATGTGCATGCAGTATCTAAAAAATTAGACAAAATACATGCAGTAAGTGCACTCATCAAGGTAGTTATGGATTACTTAGCTGTGAACAGACAAAATTGAAGCAGTTGTATGTTACAGAAACATGGCATAGCCAATATAGTCGTTCAGACCTCTCGGAATCATTGAGTTGATTTGTGTAATCCACCTGGTCTCTTTTTTTAGGAGAGCTTTTTCCAGGTCGCCTCCACGTATACCAAGGGAGACTTTGTCAAGCGCAAAGGCCCTAAGTAACGTAGTGTCTGCCATATGTTTGTTCAAAAAATGCCTGGCGACACTTGTGATTTTTTTAAAACCATCAAGGTCCCTTTGCGCATTTTTGATGTTCCTGACATGTTCCAAAACCCGAAATCTCAGTTCTCGTGTGGTCATGCCTGCATATGGTAAATCACAGGGGCAAAGTATACAATAGATCACCCCCTTGGATTTACAGTTGAGTGTGGAACGAATTGTGTAAACATGGGTCTTTTGACTATTTGAGAATGTTAGTCTATTTTCCATGTGTTTACAGGCCGAGCATTTAGAGCATTTGGCAAAGCCTATGCGTGCGGTAACGGACAAGAATGTTTTGTCGACATGAGGGATGTAATGACTGTTGACCAAGGTGTCTTTAAAATTTGGTGCCCGGCGGCTCGTCATAATGACTTGTTTGCCCAGGGCTTGTACCAGGTCAGGGTCTGTCATCAATACCCCCCAATGTCGCTGTAACGCCCCGCGTAGTAATGGCCATTGCTGATTGTAGGACCCCACAAAGCGGATCGCTTTTTTGTCTCGTATTTTTAACTTAGGTCGCAAAAGGGAAGCGCGGGTTTTACTCAGGCTGTTACGGTGCCCTCTCTCAACCATAGTCTTGCTATAGCCTCTTTGTAAGAATCTTAATTTCATTTCCCTTGATCTTTAAGTCAAAATCTTGACTTGACGAGACATTTCTCTTTAATCTCAGAAATTCGCTTGTGGGGATACCTTTCACCTGATGGTGAGGATGGAAGCTTTTGGCATGCAGAATCGAGTTTGTGGCAGTGTGTTTCCTAAAAATGTCAGTGCATAGAACTCCACCCTCGCCAATACTGATTGTTAAATCCAGAAACTCAATTTTCATTGGGCTCGACTGAAATGTCAATCTGATGTTTAGATCGTTGTGGTTGAGGGCACCGATAAACGCACTAAATCCACTAGCATTGCCTCGCCAGAGGACAAGCACGTCATCGATGTACCTCAACCACAGTAAGACGTGTTGTGTATGTATTAGGTTCTCATCAGTAAAAACCACCTCTCTCTCCCACCAGCCCAGGAAGAGATTGGCATAGGAGGGTGCACAGGTCGCACCCATTGCAGTGCCTCTTTTCTGCAAATAATATCTGTGTTTGAAGATGAAATAGTTGTGGGACAATATAAAGTTAAGTAAGTTGATGATCAGCTCAATCAAGTCACCTGTAAGATTTTGCATAGATAGGTAAAACTTGGCTGCTTTTAAACCATCTTTATGATGGATGCATGTGTAGAGAGATTCTACATCACAGGTCGCGAGGAGAACACCTTCATCGACCGTGATGTTCTCCAATTTAGACAGTACATCCATTGTGTCCCTTAAAAAAGATGGTAATGTTTCAACAGACAGTTGCAGAAAGAGGTCAATAAATCTACATATGGGCTCACTCAGACCTCCTATGCCTGATACTATAGGTCTACCCGGGGGGTGGGAGAGGTTCTTGTGTATTTTGGGTAATATGTAGAAGGTGGGTACAACTGGACATTTTGTTACCAGAGCATCCATGTTGTGCTGAGTGATTATCCCATCTAGGACGGCAGCTCGGAGTAGACTCTCAAGTTCCTCCTTAAACTGAATAGTGGGATCCCTGCTCAGCTCAACATAGCACCGGGTGTCTTTAAGTTGTTTATAGACTTCTCGCTCATACATCACCTTTGGCCATAGGATCACATTTCCTCCTTTATCGCTTGGCTTGATCTCCACCTCTTTAAGGTCTCGTAGCTCTGCAATTGCTTGTCTTTCAGCATTGGATAAATTCTGTTCACCTTTCTTGATATGGATCTTATTAAAGTCCTCCGTCACTAATTTTGCATAGATTTCTACCTGTGGGCACACTTGCCATGGTGGGCAAAAGCTGGATTTGGGTTTAAGTTTGGATAATAACATTTGCTGGTCTACTGGGACAACTCCCTGTTCATACCTGAGTGCTCCTATACGGGTTACTTTTTTCTCCTTCTTTCAATATACAATAACTTTCCTTAAACTAGCCCCAGCATTTCTGCATTGACTAACGACCCATCGGATTAACACAGCAGGGATCCCTGGCAGTCCAATTCAGTTTGAATGGGACTGCCAGGGACCCCCGCTGTTAATCTGATAGGCCATTAATCAATGCAGAAATGCTGGGGCTAGTTTAAGGAAAGTTTAAGGCATGTATTCAGAATGTACCTGGGTGTTTCCTGGGTTTTTTGGGGAATTGCCACTGGTTTTTGTTAGAATAAGAGTTGCCTCTACTGTACCTCTCTGGGCGTGTACGTGTATACCGATATTTCCTCTCTGGGCGTGTACGTGTATACCTATATTTCCTCTCTGGGCGTGTATGTGAATACACTACCGACACACTTTATTGAAGTGTGGTCGGTACCGCAAGCCGGGAAATCTCCCGGCTTGCTAGTGGCCGCCCCTCGGCGTGCCGCGCGTCATAGACGCGCGGTCACGCGTCATCGGGAGCGTGCGCCCCCTGCACGCGTGTCCAGGGGCTCCCCGAGGGAGCCCTGGTGTCCCGCGATCGCGGGACAGCGGCAGGGGGTTCCGGGGGACCCGGCGGACCCGGCAGCGGTAGGGAGAGCGCCCCGATCGGAGGGCGCTCTTCCGCTGCTTCGGCGTGCGCCCGTCACACTCGGGCGCGCGCCAGGCTACTGCTGCGGCACAGAACGGGCAAATGCTCGAATAAACTGTGCCGCAGCAGTACCAGTATTACTTCTCTGGGCGTGTACGTGTATACCGATATTTCCTCTCTGGACATGTATGTGTATACCGGTATTACCTCTATGGGCGTGTATGTGTATACCAGTATTACCTCTCTGGGTGTGTATGTGTATACCGGTATTACCTCTCTGGGTGTATATGTATATACCGGTATTACCTCTCTGGGTGTATGTGTATACCGGTATTACCTCTCTGGGTGTATGTGTATACCGGTATTACCTCTCTGGGTGTGTATGTCTATACCGGTATTACCTCTCTGGGCGTGTATGTGTATACCGGTATTACCTCTCTGGGTGTGTATGTGTATACCGGTATTACCTCTCTGGGCGTGTATGTGTATACAGGTATTAACTCTCTGGGCGTGTATGAGTATACCTATATTTCCTCTCTGGGCGTGTATGTGTATACCGGTATTTCCTCTCTGGGCGTGTATGTGTATACCGGTATTACCTCTCTGGGTGTGTATGTGTATACCGGTATTACCTCTCTGGGCGTGTATGTGTATACAGGTATTAACTCTCTGGGCGTGTATGAGTATACCTATATTTCCTCTCTGGGCGTGTATGTGTATACCGGTATTTCCTCTCTGGGCGTGTATGTGTATACCGGTATTACCTCTCTGGGCGTGTATGTGTATACCGGTGTTACCTCTCTGGGCGTGTATGTGTATACTGGTATTAGCTCTCTGGGCGTGTATGTGTATACTGGTATTACCTCTCTGGGCTTGTATGTGTATACCGGTATTACCTCTCTGGGTGTGTATGTGTATACCAGTATTAGCTCTCTGGGTGTGTATGTGTATACCGATATTTCCTCTCTGGACGTGTATGTGTATACCGATATTTCCTCTCTGGACGTGTATGTGTATACCGGTATTACCTCTCTGGGTGTACTGCTGCGGCCGAGTTTATTTGAGCATTTGCCCGGTCTCGGCCGCAGCAGTAACCAGGCGCGCGCCGAAGCCTCGGAGGAGAGGCCCTCCGATCGGGGCTTTCTCCCTCCGCTCGCCGGGTCCCCCGGAACCCCCTGCCGCCGTCCCCCACATCGCGGGACACCAGGGCTCCCTCGGGGAGCCCTGGACGCGCGTGCAGGGGGCGCAGGCACCCAATGACGCGTGACCGCGCGCACGCCGAGGGAGTGCGGCTAGCATGCCGGGGCATCCCCAGGCTAGCCGCACTCAAATAAAATGTGCCGCCTCTGTATGTGTATACCTTTATTACCTCTCTGGACATGTGTATACTGGTATTAACTCTGTGGGCGTGTATGTGTGTAAAGGTTTTAACTCTCTGGGCGTGTATGTGTATACCGGTATTACCTCTCTGGACATGTATGTGTATACAGATATTAACTCTCTGGGCATGTACGTGTATACTGGTATTACCTCTCTGGACGTGTATGTGTACACCAGTATTACCTCTCTGGACATGTATAGGTGTACGGTATTACCTATCTAAGCATATATGTGTATACCGGTATTACCTCTCTGGGCGTTTCTGTGTATACCGGTATTAACTCTCTGAGCGTGTATGTGAATACCGGTATTACCTCTCTGGGCGTGTCTGTGTATACCATATTACCTCTCTGGGCGTGTTTGTGTATACCAGTATTACCTCTCTGGACATGTATGTGTATAGCGGTGTTACTGCTCTAGGCGTGTACATGTATACCGGTATTACCTCTCTGGGAGTCTATGTGTATACCGGTATTACCTTTCTGGGCGTCTATGTGTATACCGGTATTACTACTCTTGGCGTGTCTGTGTATGCACGTATTACCACTCTGGGCGTGTATCTGTATACCGATATTACCTCTCTGGGTGTGTATGTGTATACTGGTATTACCTCTCTGGACATGTGTTTACAGGTATTAACTCTGTGGGCGTGTATGTGTACACCGGTATTACCTCTCTGGACGTGTATGTGTATACCAGTATTACCTCTCTGGACATGTATGTGTATACAGGTATTAACTCTCTGGGCGTGTACGTGTATACAGGTATTAACTCTCTGGGCGTGTATGTGTATACCGGTATTTCCTCCCTGGGCTTGTATGTGTATACCGGTATTACCTCTCTGGGGGTGTATGTGTTTACCGGTATTACCTCTCTGGGCGTGTATGTGTATACCGGTATTACCTCTCTGGGTGTGTATGTGTATACCGGTATTACCTCTCTGGACATGTATAGGTGTACGGTACAGGCATACCCCGCATTAACGTATGCAATGGGAGCGGAGCACGTATGTAAAGCGAAAATGTACTTAAAGTGAAGCACTGCTTTTTCCCCACTTATCGATGCATGTAGTGTACGGCAATCATCATATACGTGCATAACTGATGTAAATAACGCATTTGTAACAGGCTCTATAGTCGCTCCATTTGCGCACAGCTTCGGTACAGGTAGGGAGCTGGTTTTGCTGTTCAGAACGTTCTTCAGGACGTGCTGACAGGTGTATGCGCGAGCTGCCGTTTGCCTATTGGGCGATATGTCCTTACTCGTGAGTGTACTTAAAGTGAGTGTCCTTATACCGGGGTATGCCTGTATTACCTCTCTAGGCGTATATGTGTATACCGGTATTACCTCTCTGGGCGTTTCTGTGTATACCGGTATAACTTCTCTGGGCCTGTATGTGTATACCATATTACCTCTCTGGGCGTGTATGTGTATACCGGTATTACCTCTCTGGACGTGTATGTGTATACTGGTACTACCTCTCTGGACATGTATGTGTATACAGGTATTAACTCTGTCGGTGTGTCAGTGTATACCATATTACCTCTCTGGGTGTGTATGTGTATACCGGTATTATCTCTCTGGACATGTATGTGTATACCGGTGTTACCTCTCTAGGCGTGTACGTGTATACCGGTATTACCTCTCTGGGTGTGTATGTGTATACCGGTATTACCTCTCTGGGCGTGTATGTGTATACCAGTATTACTTCTCTTGGCGTGTCTGTGTATGCTGGTATTACCACTCTGGACGTGTATGTGTATACCGGTATTACCTCTCTGGGCGTGTATGTGTATACCGGTATTACCTCTCTGGGCGTGTATGTATATACCGGTATTACCTCTCGGGACATGTATGTGTATACAGGTATTAACTCTCTGGGCGTGTATGTGTATACCGGTATTACGTCTATGTGCGTATATGTGCATACTGGTATACCTCTCTGAACATGTATGTGTATAACCGGTATTACCTCTCTGGGTGTGTATGTGTATACCGGTATTACATCTCTGGACGTGTATGTGTATACCGGTATTACATCTCTGGGCGTGTATGTGCATACTGGTATACCTCTCTGAACATGTATGTGTATAACCGGTATTACCTTTCTGGGCGTGTATGTGTATTCCGGTATTACCTATCTGGGCGTGTATGTGTATATCGTATTATCTCCCTGGGCGTGTGTGTATACAGGTATTAACTCTCTGGGCTTGTATGTGTATACCGGTATTACCTCTCTGGACGTGTATGTGTATGCCGGTATTACCTCTCTGGGGGTGTATGTGTATAAAGGTATTACCTCTCTGGATGTGTATGTGTATATCGGTAATACCTCTCTGGGCGTGTATGTGTATACCGTTATTACCTCTCTGGGCGTTTATGTGTATACTGGTATTACCTCTCTGGGCGTGTATGTGTATACCGGTATTACCTCTCTGGGCGTGTATGTGTATACCGGTATTACCTTTCTTGGCGTGTATGTGTATACCGGTATTACCTCTCTGGGCGTGTATGTGTATACCGGTATTACCTCTCTGGGCGTGTACTGTATGTGTATACCGGTATTACCTCTCTGGGCGTGTATGTGTATACAGGTATTACCTCTCTGGGCGTTTATGTGTATACCGGAATAACCTCTCTGGGCGTGTATGTGTATAGCGGTATTACCTCTCTGGGCGTTTATGTGTATACTGGTATTACCTCTCTAGGCGTGTATGTGTATACCGGTATTACCTCTCTGGGCGTGTATGTGTATACCGGTATTACCTTTCTTGGCGTGTATGTGTATACCGGTATTACCTCTCTGGGCTTGTATGTGTATACCGGTTTTACCTCTCTGGGCGTGTACTGTATGTGTATACCGGTATTACCTCTCTGGGCGTGTATGTGTATACAGGTATTACCTCTCTGGGCGTTTATGTGTATACCGGAATAACCTCTCTGGGCGTGTATGTGTATAGCGGTATTACCTCTCTGGGTGTGTATGTGTATACCGGTATTACCTCTCTGAGCATGTATGTGTATACCGGTATTACCTCTCTGGGCGTGTACGTGTATACCGGTATTACCTCTCTGGGGGTGTTTGTGTATACCGGTATTACCTCTCTGGGCGTGTACGTGTATACCAGTATTACTTCTCTTGGCGTGTCTGTGTATGCCGGTATTACCTCTCTGGGCGTGTATGTGTATACCGGTATTACCTCTCTGGACATGTATGTGTATACAGGTATTAACTCTCTGGGCCTGTACGTGTATACAGGTATTAACTCTCTGGGCGTGTATGTGTATACCGGTATTTCCTCTCTGGACATGTATGTGTATACAGGTATTAACTCTCTGGGCGTGTACGTGTATACCGGTATTACCTCTCTGGGCGTGTATACCAGTACTACCTCTCTGGGCGTCTATGTGTACACTGGCGACACACTTTATTCGAGCTTGGCTAGTCCCACGAATTCGGGTATACCCGGGTGTATTGAGGTTTGTGACTGTTTTCTGCCCGAGTGCATTGAGTTATTTTCCAAGCAGGGATTGAAGCATTTTATTCCCGCTGGCTGCAATACTGCACAGTATATATATATATACTGCATTACAATTCATGAATTTATGCCATCTGGTAGACACGCGAAGCATTGCAGCCTATTAAATCCTAATCATTATCATTTAACAGATCAGCCGCCCATCAGCCAGGCATGAACCCAGGCTGGGAAGGCAAATGCAACGGGGCTTGTCAGAGGTGAGGAGTGGCGCATTCCAGGTATCTGCCAGGTACATACCGGGTATTTGCTCGAATAAAGTGTGTCGGTGCAGTATACCGGTATTACTTCTCTTGGCGTGTCTGTGTATGCCGGTATTACCACTCTGGATGTGTATGTGTATACCGGTATTACCGCTCTGGGCGTGTATGTGTATACCGGTATTACCTCTCTGGGCGTGTATGTGTATACCGGTATTACATCTCTGGGCGTGTATGTGTATACTGGTATACTTCTCTGAGCGTGTAAGTGTATATCGGTATTACCTCTCTGGACGTGTATGTGTATACCGGTATTACATCTCCGGGCGTGTATGTGCATACTGGTATACCTCTCTGAACATGTATGTGTTTAACCGGTATTACCTTTATGGGCGTGTATGTGTATTCCAGTATTAACTCTCTGGGCCTGTACGTGTATACCGGTATTACCTCTCTGGGCGTGTATGTGTATACCGGTATTACCTCTCTGGGCGTGTATGTGTATACCGGTGTTACCGCTCTGGGCGTGTATGTGTATACCGGCTTTGTACCTTGCATCAACCCTACGTTTCCCTGCCTTTGATCTGGATAAAAGAGACTGCAACGTGGTGTGGACATCACAATATATATGTATATATATATATCAATCATTATTATATGATATAGCAGTGTACTATAAGCTAGTACTTTCTTAGAACCCTGTATTTACATGTCCGATCCCTCACCACCGGGGTTTTAACATTCACTTTGAAAATAAATAACACACCAGAGTTTGATATATGATAAATACAATTTTATTATTTTTGTGTCTTGTTATAGTCTCCCTGAGAGGTAGTTATTCTCACCAATCTTCCTATTCATCCTACTGTAGTCTACAAACTATTGTGTATATCATACCTATTATAGGTTTTGACATTACATTTCATCAGGTTGAGTGCAATTTTCTGGGATCTATTATGATCTTCTTCGATTAGACATTGTATCTAAGTATTGTTCCTCCCATATGCACCCGTTTGGCGCAGTTATGCGCACAATATATTTGGTTTGAGCGGTGATTCCCCCCTTTTTGGTTATCTATGAGAGAGAGCGAGAAATAGAATGGGGGAGAGACAGCATTAGGAGGAGAGACAGACAGCATGGAGAGGGAGAGACAGACAGAGCATGGGGAGAGGGAGAGACAGACAGAGCATGGGGAGAGAGAGAGACAGAATGCGGAAAGAGAGAGACAGCATGGGGAGAGCGCGAGAGACAGCAAGGGGAGAGAGCGAGAGACAGCATGGGGAGAGCGAGAGACAGCATGGGGAGAGGCAGGCACAGTATGGGTGGGATAGAGACAGACTGGAGAGAAGCAGACAGAATGGAGAGAAGAATTGTAAGAGTACTGGAGGGATGGGGAGGGAGAGAATGGAGGGATTGGGGAGTGAGAAGGATGGGGGGAGACAATGGAAGGGTTGGGGAGAGAGAATAGAGGGATGGGGTTGAGAGAGGCTGGAGGGATGAGGGGAGAGAGAAAGAGAGAAGAGGGATGGTAGGGAGAGTGGCTGGAGGGATAGGGTTAAGAGAGAGGATGGAGGGATGGGGGAGAGAGAATAGAGTAATCGTGTTTAGAGAGAGGATGGAGGGATGGGGGAGAGAGAATAGAGTGATCGGGTTAAGAGAGAGGATGGAGGGATGGGGGAGAGAGAATGGAGGGATGGTTGGGAGTGAGAGGATGGAGGAATAGAGAATAGAGGGATGGTGGGGAAAGAGTGGCTGGAAGGATGGGTAGAATAGAGGGATGGGGTTGAGAGAGGTTGGAGGGATGGGGGAGAGAGAATGGAGCGATGTGGGGAGAGAGAATGGAGGGATGGGGGAGAGAGAATTGAGGGATGGGGGAGGGTGAGAGGATGGGGGAGAGGGAATGGAGGGAATGGGGAAGCGAGAGAATGGAGGGATGGAGAGAGAGAGAGAATTGAGGGATGGGGGAGAGTAAGAGGATGGGGGGAGAGAGAGAATGGAGGGATGGAGAGAGAAAGTGGAGGGATGTGGGGAGAGAGAGAATGGAGGGATGGGGATAGAGAGAATGGAGGGATAGGGGAGAGTGAGAGGATGGGGGGAGAGAGAATGGAGGGAATGGGGAAGCGAGAGAGAATGGAGAGATGGAGAGAGAGAGAGAATGGAGCGATGTGGGGAGAGAGAATGGAGGGATGGGGAGAGAGAGAATGGAGGGATGGGGGAGAGTGAGAGGATGGGGGGAGAGAGGGAATGGGAGAATAAATAACCCCTGCTGACCCTCCCCCACCGCCCCCTGACCGTGTCACCCGTAGTCAGGAGGGGAGAGATGCCAGGTAACCAATATGAGGTAAGAGGGGAGCCTGGCCCCCCGGTCATAGCACCCATATTACAGATGTTATCAAATTCCACAATGTTAAACAAGTATATGCCAATGAAACCATTTAACTGGGAGATACAGGAGCCACAATTCAAGTCATTTAGTAGAAGCTTTTGCTTGAGTTGTGTAACGCACTGAGCTGGAGATGTACAGAGGAGGGAATAAGCAGGAAGCAGGTCAGCCGGTGAGCTCCGTAATCAGCATTACTTATATCTCCTAAACGTCGTCCCGACCATGTAATGCTGCTGAACAGCCTACACTTCATATACATGATATACTTAACCCTTTCTTTTCGCTCAACTCCAATCTCAATGATTTGTTAATTGGTTTGTAATTAGAGATATATTTGTAGCAGAATCCCATGTATGTTCTTTTTACCTGTTAGATACCTTTTTGTGTAATGAAATATATTACAGATCAGAGGGGCTTCCTGTTGCACTTGTGCTGTTAGCAATAGATAAACCGGATAGAAAAGACACTACACATAGATTTGATTAAATATAGCTTTATTTAATTTAAATAATTTATCTCTTTGCTGGTAGGGGTCTGCAACACATTACAGAGCGATATAGTAACACACTGAGCAATACATTGCAGGCCCCTCCGGCAGCAAAGGGGTTAAGATCAATGCAGGTAGATCTCACTTCTAATTAATGCACAAAGGGCAGTTTGTCGCTGTGATCCAGAGGAAGGTGAAACATAACCCCTGCTGTGTTGTGGGGGAAACAAATTCCTTCCTGACCCCAGTAAATGGCGATCGGATCATCCCTGGATCACTGTGCAGTGAGATCAGATGGAGCAGCACAGATCAGCGTTGTTATACACAGGGGCACACTCAGTATATAGAGTGGTGATGGGGCGATGGGGCCCCTGTGTATAATCAAAGGGTGATGGGGCGCGTGTGCCCCTGTGTATAACTCACATGATCCCCCATCCTTCTGCATATCTATCACAATCAGGGCCCCCGACAGTTGGGGACAGCCAGGACAACTGTCCCGGGTCTGGGGAGGGCAAGGCCGGCCGGCGCTGCAAGTTGAGCCTGAACCTCTTGCCAGACCCGGCGGCCGGTCCTCTCATGGCTAGGTCCTGGCTCTCCCTCAGCTATAGGCCTCTTCCTTCTCTGTCTCACTTTGAGCTTCCAACGCTGGTGCGCGACGGGCTTCTCTGATGTCAGCGCGCTGGAAGTAAGCTTGGCCCAGCTTCAGGCAGCAGAGGAAGGCTTGGCGTGCACGCCAGCATTGGTAGCATGTGGGACAGAGTGGAAGAGTTGGTGTGCCCGAGCATTAGATGCCGGCTCCGGGTGGGCACGCCTGTGCAGTAGGCGCCGGCAACGGCTGGGCGCGCCTGCGCAGTAGATGCCAGCTCCAGCTGGGCGTGCCTACATAGAAGACGCTGGCTCTGGCCGGGCGCGCCAGCGCAGTCGGCTCTGGCTTGGGCACCTGCACAGTAGATGCCAGCTCCATCTGGGAGCACCTGCGCAGTAGACGTACCTGTGCAGTAGGCTCCAGCTGGGCATACCTGTGCAGTAGACTCCGACTTGGCATGCATGCGAGCAGACGCCGGCTCCGGCCAGGTGCGCCTGCGCAGTAGATGCCGACTCTGAATGAGGGAGATGGCACAGTAGGATCCGGCTGGGCGAGCCTGCGCAGTAGATGCTGGCTCGGGCCAGGAGCCCTAGCACAGTCGGCTCTGGATGGGCATGCCTGCACAGTAGACGCCAGCTCCGGCGGGGTGTAACGATGTGCTCACCACAAACTAGACGGAACCGCGAGGCTGAGGTGGGGATTTGAGAAAACACCAACCCACAGCCACGAGGGCGCATCTTGATTGTAGATTGGTCAGGGTAGCCGGGTCGGGGTTGGAGAGGTACGGATCGTTGCGGGTAAGCCGAGGTCGGGGAGCCAGAGGTGCGGAGTCCAAGAGAAAAGCTGGGTCGGTACACAGGAGGTCACTGAAGCAGAGCAGGGAAAGGTAGCGAGAGACTGCAAGAAGGCAAGGCACGAGGGAGGTGAACACAGTTAACTGGAACTATGCTCAGCCGCTGAGGGAATGGAGAACAGGGAATAAATAGGAGGACTCACCAATGGGAAGCAGGAAGGAGGAGACTGCAGCGAAAGATACCAGGTGCAGGAGGCACCTATGCTTTAGAGGAGGAGAGCGTGCGCCCGTGAGTGGGGAAGTGCACGCGACTGCGCGTGTGCAGAGCGTGTCCGTGGCAGGAGTGTAACGCTTGTGCTCCCACGCACAAGCAAAGACAAGGAGGGGGACCCAGTAGCGAGGTTGGGAAGTTGCATGAGACACAAGATAGGAGAACGTTGTCACGCAGCTGGGTAGCGGTGCACTTCATCACATGAGCATGCCGCGCGCGAGAGAAGCGTGGCGCGTCCGGAAGATTGGAGCCATGCTCTGTGGCACAGCTGAACGAGCTGCACGTGCGCGCATGCTCTGTTAGCAAAGCGGAGCCGTGAACACTCAGGCACCAGCGCGGGGTGTGGGATGCCACTGGTAAGAAGAGAAGGTAGAGCAGAGTCAAGAGCACAAGGTTACAATGGTTGGTTGCTTCCTGGAGGATGTCCAGCCTCCTTAAAGGCATAGTGCTAGTAACTGAAGAGAAGAGCAATACTAAATTCAAAGTAAGGGTTCTTTAGTTAAATGCTTTGGCCAAAGTATTGTATGCCTGCTACCACGTCAAGGTAAACCCTAATCAGCAGGTCCTACACTACCCGCACGATAGACTAACTTAGTAATAGAAAGAGGAAAGTCCCAGTCTTCCATAAAGCCCAAAGGAGGGCAAGTAGAGGTCCAGAGGAGATCCAAGCAGGAACAGCATGCAATGACAGGAACAGGAGGCATCGAGTACTGGAGTAGTACTGTGCATTACCAGGGCAGATAGCAACTGACTGTTATTTAAGGAGCAGCAGCAGCAGCAGCAGCAGCAGCAGCAGCTGTTGGCAATGAGAGTCAGAGTGAGGCTTACTTCCTGCCAGGAGGAAGAGGGCAGGGTTTGCCAGAAAGCAAGATGGCGTCACTTGCCTCAGTATGCTTGAAGTCACTTCCTGTTGGTGAGATAAGGCAGGGGACGGAGAGCAGGCGCGGCCTCTGCGGAAGTAGGGAAGGGTTCAGAACACGAACAAGGATTAGAGAGTCTTGACTCGCACCTGAAGAGTGGCGCACAACGCGATCAGGGCCGGGGCCAAGCTCCGTGGCACACGAAGAACCGCGTGTGCGCTCTGTAAGGAGAGCGGGAATCTGAGATGTGGCAGGTAAGGAGGGAACACGCCCAGGGAGCGTGTTTCCCGATACCTTTCAGTACCCCCCATCTTCTGGATCGAACTCTGAGCGATCCATACTAGACTGGGGGGAAACAGTCCATAAAAAGTTCTTACCAAGGCGGCAAGCAAAGTAGGGTTTCTGCAGATTCCAAGGAGCGGCCCGCAGAGAGTCCAGGCCACAGTACAGGAACAAGACAATGACCAGGAACTATGAACAGGAACTACAGTATAGCAAGACTTTAAAAACAGCCAAACCTGGAAACTACGGAAGCAGCACTCCATGGTCTGTAACTCAAGGGCTCCCTCCTGGAGTAGGAGGAAAAACATTTCTGGACTGTTGAAAGGAAAGGGACTCAAGTCTCCCAACGGTAAAGGGGTTCAGGGACGGCAGAGTCCACCTCGGGGGGTCCGTTTGTTTGGGCTGAGCATAATGTAACGCTGGTGCTCCCACGCACAAGCCAAGAAAAGGAGGGGTCCCAGTACCGAGGTTGGGAAGCGCAGGAGACACGAGATAGGAGAAAGTTGTCATGCAGCTGGGGAGCTGTCCACGGGCGCATCCGGAAGAGTGGAGCCAGGCTCCGTGGCACAGCTGAGCTAGCTGCACGTGCGAGCATGCTCTGTTAGCAGAGCGGAGACGCGCGCACTCAGGCACCAGCGCAGGATGTGGGATGCCACTGGTAAAAAGAGAAGGTAGAGCAGAGTCAAGAGCACAAGGTTGCAATGGTTGGTTGCTTCCTGGAGGATGTCCAGCCTCCTTAAAGGCATAGTGCCAGTAACTGAAGAGAAAAGCAATACTAAATTCAAAGTAAGGGTTCTTTAGTTAAATGCTTTGGCCAAAGTATTGTAAGCCTGCTACCACGTCAAGGTAAACCCTAATCAGCAGGTCCTACACTACCCGCACGATAAACTAACCTTAGTAATAGAAAGAGGAAAGTCCCAGTCTTCCAGAAAAGCCCAAAGGAGGGCAAGTAGATAAAGTCCTTTTGTCAGGATGGAATGTGTAAGAGGTGTTTTCTACCCTCTACTGATGTCTATTTTTGATTAAATAAAGCTTTTTTCTTTTACTAATTGCGCTTGGATTGTTTATGGAGAGCAGTGACCGCCCAGACTCTGTTTTTCCTTTTCTGCTTTTACCTTCGCCGGGTTCATGGTGAGCCCCTTGTTAGAGATAATATACCCCAGAAAAGTTGTGGACGCTTGATGGAAGAAGCACTTCTCCAGTTTCGCGTACAGATGATTCTTCCGAAGTCGGAGAAGTACCTGTCTGACATGAGAAACATGCTCCTGTTCAGACTTAGAAAAAATCAATATATCGTCCAAATACACGACCACAAACCGGTTGAAAAGATCCCTGAATACCTCGTTCACGAAGTCCTGGAAGACGGCCGGGGCATTACAGAGTTCAAAGGGCATGACGAGATACTTGTAGTGACCATCATGAGTATTGAAGGCCGTCTTCAATTCATCGCCCTGGCAAATCCTTACCAAGTTGTAGGCCCCCTGGAGATCCAATTTAGTAAAGATATTGGCCCCCTGTAGGTGGTCGAAGAGTTCTGGAATCAGCGGCAGAGGATAACGGTTCTTAATGGTAATTTTATTAAGACCCCTATAGTCAATACAGGGTCTTAGCGATCCGCCCTTTTTTCTTTACGAAGAAGAAACCTGCACCGGCTCACGACGAGGATTTATGGATAAAGCCCTTTTGCAAATTTTCGTGAATATAGTCTCTCATGGCTTTCATCTCCGGAAGTGACAGAGGATAGGACGCAACCCTAGGGGGTACCGAGCCGGGCAATAAGTCAATCGGACAGTCAAATGGACGATGTGGCGGCAAGACCTCAGACCTGTCTTTGTCAAAAAATATCACAGAATTCAGCATAGATCTCCGGCAGACTTGTCCCTACCTCCTTGGGAGTAGTGGCTCCACAGATGCTGTTGGAAGAGACTGAACAGTTCCTGAGACAGAACGGGCTCCATTGGACCAGATTTTTGCATGCTGTCACGGTAGTGCTGCCCGCAGACCAGACCCATCCCTGAACAGCGGTGGGACGTTAGTAACACGCACCCGCAGCAGAGGAAGCGTGTCCGGAGTGTGGTAGTTTACGTAGACAGGCCAGGAGACTTAGTATGGTATTTGTCACGCTGTGCCCACCCCAAACTAGACGAGACCCTCGGTACTGAGGTGGGAAAAGAGTAAACACCCCCGACAGGCACAGGAATCTGCTCTGGAGTGTGCGTAGTTGCTTGCGCCGGGTCAGGAGCAGGGAGGGTAGAGGAGTAGTGAATACTTGCCGAGTTAAGAGTAATAGAAGTACGGAACGTTGGAGGTACTAGTCGCTGGGGTCGGTGCTGGAGAAGGTAGAATAGTCGAGGTCCAAGAGCCGAGTTCAGGTTGGAGAGTTACGGAGGGTCAAGGGTAGCCAAGGTCGGGGGTTCCAGAGAAGCGGTGGTCCAAAGGCAAGCCAAGGTCGGTACACAGGAGATCAAACAAGACAAGGCAGGATATCTAAGAGACAAGAGAGATAAGCACAAGCACAGGAGCAGGAAGCTTATGGTCTGCCAATGTGCCAGTGGTACTGCTGAGCCTAAATAGGTGAGACAGCCCAATAGGAGCAAGAGGCGGAACTGGGTCGTGTTCGTGCGGAGCCTGTGATAGGCTATGTTAAGGATGCCAGGTGAGAGTGCTATCAATGGCCTCTAGTCCCACCGGGAACTTCTTGTGAACGAGCGAAATCTAGTTTCTCTCGGCAAAGCTTTGGTCGACAAAATTACCTCTAGAGCCGGAATCTATGGAGGCCACTGTGGACACGAGAAAACCCTCCCCAGAGAGGGTAACCAGGAGCAGAATCCTTGTGAGAGGCCTTATAGCGATAGGGGATAAGGAGAACGTCCCCAACGTGACCCCCCTGGACTGCCCTGGGGTTTTAGAACCCTCCGCCTTCTGTGGGCAAGGAAGAGCCTGGTGCCACGGGCTGGCGCAGTACAGACACAGGCCAGTGTCTCGTTAGTCGACAGCTTATAGCCTCCCAAGTGCATGGGTATGTGGCTCTGGGGGTGAAGAGGTTCTGGTGGATGCTCCTGCGGAGGCGAGACTCCTGGGGCGAACAGTAGACATTGGGCTCTCTCGGACCCCCTCTCTTGCAGCCGTTGGTTGATGCGAATGCAGATCGCGATCAATTCCTCGAGATCAGTCGGACGCTCCTGCGTGGTGAGTTTGTCCTTCAATGACTCAGAGAGGCCATGGCAGAAGGCGCCCACCAGGGACTCATCATTCTATCCTGTCTCTGCAGCCACGGTCCGAAACTCGAGGGCATACTTGGCGACCAACCGGGTTCCCTGGGCGATATGGAAAAGGGAAGATGCTTCCATCACCTTGCGTCCGGGCGTGTCGAACACTCTGCGGAACTCCCGAGTGAAGAGTCCGATGTCTTGAGTGAGGTCCGGTCTCACATGTTCCCCGATGGGGGAGGCCCAGGCCAGGGCGTCGTCGGTGAGCAACGGAGTGAAATACGCCACTTGGGATTTAGGAAATGGGAAACGAGAAGGCGTAACCTCGAACTGAATAAAACACTGGTTGAGGAACCCACGGCAACTGTGCTGGTCCCCTGCATAACGGCGGGGCGTAGGAAGTCGAGGTACAGCCGGCAATGACAGCGGGTCTGCTATGAGTCCAGTCGTGGTACGAACCAGGGAAGGGACCGCTGTGGTTGGAGCGGGTGCTTGTTCTGTAAGAAGGCGGAGGCTCTCCTGTAACATGAGCATGCGCCGGTCGTTGTGCTCGAGGTATTGTTCAAGTTTGGAAAATATGTTGGCGTGCGTGCTCAAGACTCGCCCCACCTGTGCTCACCACAAACTAGACGGAACCGTGAGGCCGAGGTGGGGATTTGAGAAAACACCAACCCGAAGCCGCAAGGGCGCCTCTTGATTGCAGATTGGTCAGGGTAGCCGAGTCGGGGTTGGAGAAGTTACGGATCGCTGCGGGTACTTAGCCAAGGTCGTTGTTGGAGAGGTACTGTGACACTCGTGCTGCCCCCAAACCTGACAGGACCCCGGTACTGAGGTGGAACGGAAGGATACCACGCACCCACAGCAGCGGTGGCGTGCCCGGAGTGTGGTATAGAGCGAAGCTGGACCGGGGGCAAGGAAGAGGGTTAGTCAGGTACTTGCTGAATCCAGAGTAGAAGAAGGTAGAGTGGTTGTGTCCGTAAGCCAAAAGTCTGGGAGTAGAGACAGCTGCGTAATCGAATGTCCATTTGCCTGGTCCGAGGATTAGAGAAGACAGCGTAGGCGAATGTCCAATTGCCAAGTCTGAGGGGTAGAGAAGACAGCGTAGTCGAATGTCCATTTGCCAAGTTCAAGATCCAGAGGAGGTTTGCAGACAATCCAAGGTCAGGAACTCAGGGGCTGAAAAAACAAGAGCTATCCCCCGAGTGCCGTGCACAAGCTGCACGGGTTCTCGCGCGCCCTGTAAGGCAGATGGGCTGGCGCGCGCGACCCGGAAGAAGAGGAGAGGCAGTGTGGAAGATGCCCACGCCAGTGGGGAAATGACGGGGATCCAGGGCAGCCGCGGTGCCTGTTGTGGCAGCAGGTAAAGGAGCGCCGTGGCCCGAGGACCCTTACAGTACCCCACCCCCCCTCGAGGATCGAACTCCGGAGATAACTTCAGAGTAGGCGTCTTCAATCTGATATTTTTTGAAGAGAGCCAAACCTTATCTCCAGGTTTATACTTATGTGCCTCCTGACGAAGACGATCTACCTGTCTCTTCTGCCTCTAGGCCGAATCCCATAATACCCCTTGAATCCTCTTCCATGATCCCTGAAGAGTGGCAATCATAGAATCAGCAGCAGGAACTCCTGAAGTGGGTGTGGGAATAGGGAGCTGATTAGGATGATATCCATAATTTATAAAGAACAGCGACTCCTGTGTGGATTCATTCCTGAGGGAGTTGATGGCGAATTCTGCCCATGGGACTAATTCTGCCCAATTATCCTTAGTCAGAAGAAAAACATCGTAAATATTGTTCCAGGGATTGATTCATGCGCTTGGTTTGGCCATTGGTTTGAGGGTGATACCCAGATGAAAAAAGAAGGGAAATACCTAGACTCTGAGAAAAAGCGTGCCAACATTTCGAGACAAATTGAGTACCACGATCAGAAACAATAGAAAGTGGAATACCATGGATACAAAAAATCTCTTTCAAAAAAATATCAGCCAGTGTGGCAGATTATGGTAACTCCTTGAGGGGAATAAAATGGACCTGCTTGGAAAACCTGTCAATAAGCTACCTACCATACTTCTGACAAAGAAAGGAGTGAACACGGCAGTCTGCCACCTAAAGAACTTCTAGTCTTTGAAACCCTTAAAAGGACATTCTCCACCGCCCCCATCCTACGCCACCCAGATCTCAGGCTTCCCTTTACCCTAGAGGCTGACGCTTCGGATATCGGTGCTGGCGCCATCCTTTATCAAAGGCAATCCCCACAGGATAAGCTCCATCCCTGTGGGTTTTTCTCCAAAAAAAATTCTCCAGCACAACAAAATTATGATGTCGGCAATAGAGAACTGGCCTTTAAACTCACCCTACAGGAATGGAGACATCTCTTGGTAGGTACTGAAAACCCCATTTCAATCCTTACCGACCATAAAAACCTGTTGTATATAGAGAACGCACGCCGTCTAGGCTCCGGTGGTCTCTTTTCTTTTCTAGGTTCAATTATTTGATCTTTTTCATCCCCTGATCGAAGAATCAAAAAGTGGATGCGCTCTCACGGCAATTCATGGTCGAAGACAAATCCCAGGAGGTTCCAGAGACGATTCTACCCTCCAAATACGTCATTTCGGCCAACTCTTTCAATGTCTTGAATAAGGTTCTGGCAGCACAGGCTAATCTTTCCAGAGATCTCAAGGTGTCGGAGGGTCGTTTGTATGCTGCTCCACGCTTCCAAAGGAAGATACTAGAGTGGGGTCATTCATCCAAGTCCGCCGGTCATCCTGGTATCAAGAAGACTTCCGACCTCATCAAGCGAACCTTTTGGTGGCCCAGGATGCTGAGAGATACGGAAGTGTTTGTCAAATCCTGCCCAACTTGTGCCCAGGTCAAGACGACTCGCAGAAAACCGATAGGTCTTTTACAGCCATTACCCATTCCGGAACGCCCATGGAGCCACCTGTCAATGGATTTTATTGGAGAACTTTCCACTTCTAGAGGGATGAACACTATCCTGGTGGTCATGGATAGGTTTTCCCAGCAGGCCCATTTTATTCCCTCAAAGGGTTACCCAATTCTGCCACCTTGGCAGACGTCTTTGTCAAAGAGATTTTTCGCCTCCACGGGGTTCCCACTGAACATTGTTTCTGACCGCGGCTCACAGTTTATCTCTAAGTTCTGGCGAGCCTTTGCCCATAGTATGGACATCACCCTTCACTTTTCTTCAGGGAACCACACTCAAACAAAAGGGCAGACTGAGAGAACAAACAAAACACTGACGCAATACCTGCGCTGCTTTGTCTCCAATAGTCAGGATAATTGAGTGGACCTCCTCCCTTGGGCAGAGTTTGCACACAACTCTTTAAAGAACATTTCCACACAGGAATCTCTGTTTTTTGTAAATTACGGCTTCCATCCAGTATGACTTCCGATTTCTTCAATCCCATCCGGGATCCCGGCAACAAACGACCATATTAAAATCCTACCGGAATCTTGCAGGAAGATCCAAAAGGTACTGGCAGAGGCGATTCGCAGACAAAAGGCACAAGTGGACCGTCACCGCTGAGAGGTGCCTGATTATAAGACAGGAGAATCTGAAATAAACGGTTTATAAGGAACTCCTGGTGGAGGCCTCTCCTATCGGCCTCTCCTGCGCCATATCCATCGCCACAGGGCTCCAAGAACGTTCCTCCCTCTCTGTCTTGGCCCCTCAGATGCATTCACATGGGCTCTTCTGCAAAGCCTGGGGAAGCAGCACTTGAGTCCAGATCTCACGGTCCCTTCCTCTGCGTCTTCCTCTTCCTCGGCTTCTTCCTCTTCCTCGGCTTCTTCCTCTTCCTCGGCTCCCTCCTCCTCCTCTTCTTGCTCCTCTTCCACCGCCTCTTCCTCCTCGGCTTTCTCTTCAGCTTCCTCCTCCTCTTCCTTCTCCTCTTCCCCCTCCTCGTCCTCCTCCTCCTCCGCTTCTTGCTCCTCTTCCTCCGCTTCTTCCTCCTCTTCTGTCACTTTGTCGTTCTCGCACTCCTCTTCATCCTCACGCACCATAGATGGTGTATAGTGCACTATGGAGCTGGAGCCGGAGCTGCCGCAGTCCCACGCTGATAGGCTGAACGGCTCCAAAGCCTTGTGATCCCCGACCTGCAGGAGACATAACGTGTGTGTAACCAGGACAGTGATGCTCTGTATCACAAGAGCTCCTCTGCCACTAATACCCCCTCCGCCTCCCCAGAACCCTGTTATACCCCACTCCCAAGGCCCACAACCCTATTATCCTCCCAAGACCAATACCCCATTATACCCACCTCCCCAGACCCAGTACCCTGTTATAACCCCCCTCCCCAGGCCCAGTTCCCCGTTATACCCCCTGTGGCGAGAATGGGGTTAATCAGGCCATTAATAAAGGTATTATGCCCGGCTGATTAACCCCAACTCGGGGTTAAAAGTATCTGCATTGCCCTGATGTATTTGCTCCTGTCCCAGCCTTCTTACCCCCAGTTTGCAGCCTATTTCCTGCCTGTCATAATAGAATTACATACAAAGTGTGCTATAAGGTTTTCAGGCACAAGATGGCGTTGTGAGCGCCGAAGCTGGCGCTGATTGAAGAAGTGTGGCTGTATACGGGTGGTCTGTTTGAAGCATAGGTATCCTTTTTCAAACACGCAAGTTCAATTGAATAAGTGGCTTGCGGTTAGATTTGAAGTGGTTTTTCGACAGAATGCATCCGTACCTTGTTAGCTCACATAACATGAAAGGAGGAAAGTCTATTGCCGTGGGAATTCGGTCAATTGACGTGAGAACTAGGTGAACTTGGTATCTCACAAGAAAGCCTTTCAATTAAGTGGGATAACTCTCGAACGGAGACTGCTTCCCCTTTATACCCCTATCCCCAGGCCCAGTACCCCCTTATACCCTCTGCCCCAGTACCCGTGATAACCCCCTCCCCAGGCCCAGTACCCTGTATTACCCCCAGGTCCAGTACCCAATTATACCCACCTCCCCAGACCCCTACCCTGAAGAAGTAGCACTTTCTAGCTACGAAACGCGTAGGATTAACATATGCTGTATTAGTAGCCTTTTTAAGGTATTTTATTTGTATATTTGTATATGTATCCATGCATTTGCTGCCACCTTTCCGAGATGCCGCTCGGGTGTCTGTACTGCTAGTCACGCCCCCCCATGTGACGTAATTGTGTTTTCCCTGGTGTATCGCAATCAATTTTTCTCTACACGAATGGAGTAGCACAACGTTATATATGTGCTGTAGAGACTGATTCGCATTGACCACACACATACAGTAATGTGTCTGCCACAGCCGAGGATTTTTACATCAGCCCAACATATGGTGACCGAATACTGATGACAACAAGGAGGTGCTTCCCCCACGAGACTCCCAACCGATTTGGATGTCCTGTGTAAGCTGCCATTACCTTGAGAGGCCCAGACGCTATCTGGAGATCGTAGAGGAATACTTACCAGAGGGACCCTCATCCATCACCCATTCTGATGCCAGCTGTGTGGTAACTTCGTGTATTGTACACGTAAATGCGATTGATCTATAATTTTTATGTACGCAGAATACTTACCCTCTTTTTTTACACTAAAATGTTTTGATATACTTCACTATTTGCGTTTTGCGCTGTTTTTTGTCTTTTTTACACCATACACTGGCCCGGTACCCCGTGATACACCCCTCTCCTTGTTCAGTACCCCATTATACTCAGTCCCAGTATCCAGTTATACCTCCTCTTTGTCAGCCTCCTCCTCATCTTCTTTATCCTCCCACACTATTGATGGCATATAGTGCCCTAAGGAGCTGGAACTGGAGCTCTCAGGGTACCACGCTGACAGGCCAAACGGCTCCACCTCCGTGTGCTCCCCGACCTGCAGGAGACATAACGTCTGTGTAACCAGGACAGTGATACTCTGTATCGCAAGAGCTCGTTGCCATTTATTCCCCACTCCTCAGGCCCAGTACCCATTATACCCCCCTCCCCAGGCCCAGTACCCCTTTATACCCCCAGGCCCAGAAACCTGTTATACCCCCAAGCCCTGGCCCAATACCCCGTTATACCCCCAGACCAAGTTCCCCATTATACCACCCAGACCCAGTAGCCCGTTATCCCCCCTTCCCCAGGCCCAGTACCCCATGCTACCACCCTCCCCAGGCACAGTACCCCGTTATAAATGAGGCCCAGTACCCCGTTATATCCCCCTTCCCCAGGCCCAGAACCCCGTTAAACCCACCTCCCCAGGCCCAGCACACCTTTATACCCCCTCCCAGGACCAGTACCCTGTTATACCCCCTCCCCAGGCACAGTACCCAGTTATACTCCTTTCCCCAAACCCAGTACCCCATTATACCCCCCTCCCCAGGCCCAGTACTCCATTATACCCCCTCCCCATGCCAAGTACCCCGTTATACCGTAACGTACTATTCCATAAATAGTGTCCTGTACAACAGCTAAAAGTACTGTATGTGCAGCTGATTCACAGCTCAGTGATTCCCATTCACCTGTAAAGTGCTACTTCCACCTTCCTGTCGAGGGGTATTCTCCGCCCATGCCTGTGATACAGAGGATAGTAATGTGAGCACATGTATTCCTCACTCATAAGCATGTCCTTGCACTGTATGGGAGGTTTGACAGTTAAACCAATTGTCCACAGCACTCAAACAGCAACAATCTTCAACGCAAAGTTGCTTCGCAATGTTAGCAACTTTTCGGAGTAATAGACCCCTTCAAGGCCCGTTTCCATGTCACACTAATGGACAGTGGTACTTCCCTTTAATTAATCCTATCTAAGGAACCTGAATGGTCCATTTGACTCTCCCTTGCAGTCACATATAGGGGCCTATGCTAGTAGCCTTCATAAAGCAACTTGCTGGTTCTATTACGCTTAGGCAGGACCGCGTTCATTTGAGGTCCGGGACCCCCTGCTTCCTAAGATACAGGCCCCGTTATAGGGTGCATGTACAGTATCTCCTATGCATTTAAATGTCTCGTGTCACATGACCGGATTACATGATCGTGTCACATAACGGGGCCTGTATCTCAGGCAGCATGTCAACGCGGACCTCAAGTCAACGCGGTTCTGCTACGGAGACCTGCTCATGCACACTAGTATTAAATTTTTTATTAAAACAGCTTCATTTCCTTAGTGGCTGGTTGCAAAGGAAATGAAGGGATTCAACCTCAATAGCCTGTTTATTTGGGGCAGAGGGGGTGGATGAAGGGGGTAGTAGACCCAGGGAGGGTAAATAGGCCTACCTGGAAGGTTGCGGGAGGAGTTAACCTGCGGAACCGCTATGGTAATGAAGGGGTTAACCAGGGCTGCTAGCACCCGCTATGAATAAACATCCATCCTTTGGGCAACTACCCCCTTCATCTAATCCCTCTATCCACAATAAACAAAAACACACAACAACCCTACTACCCACCTCCTCTACCCCCAACAACCCCCCCCCCCCCCCCCACAGCACCCAACACATACAGCACAGTAATGGGCAAAATTACTATTATCGAGATATGGATAATAGTGCATTTGCCCATTCTAAAACCAAAAATTAGCGTCATGACGTCACATAGCATCCGGTTGCCATGGCAACACGGTGTCATCTGATGCCGCACAGCCATGTTCACTGCAATTGGAGGGGGAATTGCAGAAGAATAACGGACAATGCCGGAGTTGCCGCCACCACACCGCCACCTGCGATTGACAACCCGTAGCCCGGAGGTAAGGGCCCAAAACCCGGAGTATCCGGGTCAAACCCGGAGAGATGGCAACCCTGGCTATTATCCATATCTGGATAATAGTTATTTTGCCCATTACTGTCTGTATGTGTTGGGGGGGGGTTGTTGGGGGTAGAGGAGGTGGGTAGCAGGGTTGTTGTGTTTATTTTTCTTAATTGTGGGTAGAGGGATTGGGTGAAGGGGGTAGTAGCCCCAAGGATGGATGTTTAGGTCTACCGGGTGGTATCAGGAGGGGTTAACCCCTTCATTACTTTAGCGATATTAACCTCTAAGGTAATGAAGGGGCTGACTCCACCTACAACCTCCCGCAAGGCCTAAACACCCACCAAGGGCCAAACACCACCTTCACCCACCCCCGCTACCCACAATAAACCTGGCACTGGTAGTTAACCCCTTCATTGTCTTAGCGGTTAGCCGCTAAGGTAATGAAGTTGCCTGTACAGTAAATGCATTTTTCATTAATCTGATTCATGCCGGGGGCCTCCTACGGTGCTGATATTACTGTGTATTAGCTCCCGAGACCCCCGGCATCAATCCGATGAGGAAAAATTCACCGCCGCCTCAGAAACTTCTTGGCAGCTTCACGACAACTTTTTTTGGCGAAAAGATTTTGGGAGTAAATCGCCATTCTAGAGCCTCGATGTGCCTCGGGCTACTAGAATTGCACCAGTTTGAAAACTGGCGATAAGTGGCTTATCGCCGCTCACTTGTTGATTTGTTTTTGACGGCTGAAAAAATTGGCGATTCAACCCACTTATCAACACTTACTGAATTGCTGTAGGCATTTTTGGCCGATAACAGCTAAAAAGCCTCGATAAGTGGGTTATGAAGGCTACTAGCATAGGCCCCATAATCTCCTATAGTCAGTAGCAGCACACCTCCCGGAGGTCACATGAGAACAGGCCCTGAAGGAGTCTATTACTCCGAAGCATTGCCCCCCTATTATAATCACTGATTGCTGTTTGTGTTTCCATAGTTGTATAGTGTTTTCTCCCTGTGTTAGTCCTGCACTCCTCATTATGTTTCTGTACCATTTATTGGTGATTTGCTGTATAATACATCTTTTCTTTGCATCTTTCTCTTCATGTTCTGGCATTTAGGTGGTGGATGTGCACTACATTTCTGTTGGTATATCTTATGGCTTTCAGCTAACTTATAGCAGGGGTGTGCAAACTGGGGGGTGCTAGGTTTTCCTGATGGGCGGTTGCAGAGGCCTCACGCTCTCCCCCAAGGCATTTAAATGAAATGCAGGGGATCGCGTGAGGCCAAAGTAACTCACTTACCGGGATGCAGATGCATGGTGTGACAAATGCAACGTCACGTCACATGACCCGTCACCATGGCAACACGGCAACACATCGTCACATACCGCTGCGGGGTCTCACGGGATGTCACATGACCTGGCAGCGTCATTTGACACTAGAAAACGAGATAGGGGGACCTAGCAGGGGGGGCAGCTACAATAGTTTTCACACCCCTTCCTTATAGTATACTGCAATTTATTTTAGTGTTCCTTTACCCCGCCTCATCAGTATGCTCCTGTATGCTCTGGGTAATCACACTTGCAGCAGTTAGGCTCATTATAGCTTGTTCTTCTGTGTATAACTTACACTTATAACTATGCTGTGAGTGGTGTACTATAGATTGTGTACTGATAGCTATCGGTGTGCATTTTGGGCACTTGATGATGCATTAAGGTTGTTAGTACATATTGTATACTGGGTGTGCTGTACTTTGCACCTGTTATCATTGTACAGCTTTATTCTAGATGTGTTGTTTATTAAACTCTTTTCATTTAGAATAATAGTATTTCTTTATTTTGGGTGTCTTAGTTACCCCAGTGAGATTGTTACTGTTTGAGTGCTGTGGACAATTAGTTTAATTCTATATATTGCTGAAGGAATTAGGGATTCCTCATGTACACTGGGCACCGATTCACCTCTTTAAGATTCTTTGTTACTTGCCAAGAGGGTAGGGCTGTTTGTTTTTGTATATATATGTTAGGTTTGAGGGTGTTCATCTAAAAATCCGTGGGCCTACACAGATAAACCATTATGATGGAAACATACTCACTACAAACTGTAGCGTTATATGTGCTATACAGAAGGGGTACGTGTGTAGTGAGAATGAGGGAGCATGTGTCTTTATATAACCCTTAGTGTGTGAATCTGAGGGAGTGTGTGCTACTGTCTAATAGTTACTGTTTTTGTAAAGCATAACGAGAAGTGTGATTGTGTGTTTATATATATTTCTTGTGGTGTCTTTGTGCTTCTACAAGAGTTTCAATCTGTGGCATTTTAGTGTGATTGTGTGTGAATATAACTGATTGTGCGTTTGTATTTTTGGAGCAGGAACCTGTTAATTCTGTCTGTGTGTGTGTAAGTGGGAGAGAGTGTGCGTGTGTAAGTGGGAGAGTGTGTGCGTGTGCGTGTGCGTGTGTGTGTGTATGTATACAGGACCGAAACTCAGTGCTGATATTGTCTCTCATGCTGTGCCAATATATTCTCTCTGTGTGTGTATGCTTTTCAACTGGGGTTCTGCGGCCGCCAGGGTGGGAGAGCTTGGACTCTCCCATGCTGTCCCAGACCCAGCGACACCCCCACATAGCAGTGACCCGGAGCTCAGGGGCAGCAGCCGCCCAGTCACTGCTATACTTCCTCTTCCTGCCTGCTCCAGTCGGTGCCACTGAATAGAGGGAGAGAGAGGATTGGGAGCGTGCTCTCTCGCAGGGGTCTGTCTGTGTGTAAGTGTGAGAGTGTGTGTGTGTGTGTGTGTGTGTGCGTGTGTGTATGTGTATGTGGGCGAGTGTGGGTGCACGCGCGCAAGGAGGAGAGTGTGAGCGGGATAAGGAGTGTAAGGGGAGAGTGTGTGGGGGAGAAGGAGCATAAGGGGGAGAGTGTGAGGGGGAGAAGGAGCGTAAGGGGAAAAGGAGCGTAAGGGGGAGAAGGAGCGTAAGGGGGAGAAGGAGCGTAAGGGAGAGAGTGTGAGGGGGATAAGGAGTGTAAGGGGGAGAGTGTATGGGGGAGAGGCAGCTTAAGGAGGAAGAGGGGGAGAGTATGAGGGGGAGAAGGTGCGTGAGAAGGAGCGAGAGGGGGAGAAGGAGTGCAAGGGGGAGAAGGAGCGTAAGGGGGAGAAGGAGCGTAAGGGGGAGAGTGTGAGAGGGATAAGGAACGTAAGGGGGAGAGTGTGTGGGGGAAAGGGAGCATAAGGAGGGAGAGGGCGAGAGTGTGAGAAGGAGCATGAGGGGGAGAAGGAGAGTAAGGGGGAGAAGTAGCGTAAGGGGGAGAGTGTGTGAGGGAGAGGGAGTGTAACGAGGGAGAGTGTGAGGGGAAGAGGGAGCGTAAGGAGTGAAGTGAGGGGGGAGAGAGACGCGGCAACAGACAGGGGGCGAGGGTTGGGGTTTCCCAGTATTTCAAATTCACTTGTGAGCACATTCACATATCTTAGACAGGTCTGCAACCCCTGCCTTTCAACCATTATCACCTAGCATACAGTGCTTCCACCGCAGCAAGGGATTCTGGGAAATAACATGCAAATGAGCATATATATATAGAAAAGAGAAGACAGTTGGCACACTACTGACCAGGCAAAAACAGATGCTTATCCCATATGAATAGAACAAAAAGTATATTTACTAGATTGGGGTCCAGAAAAAAAAGAGACAGCACACTGCATTTAGTCTTCAGACAAAAAACTGTATTGAATCACAGGGCACGGCAACCAACGTTTCGGTCACCCAGAGGGATAACCCTGATGAAGGTCCCTCTGGGTGACCGAAACGTTGGTTGCAGTGCCCTGTGATTCAATACAGTTTTTTGTCTGAAGGCTACATTCAGTGTGCTGTCTCTTTTTTTGCTGGACCCCAATCTGGTAAATATATATATAATATAAAAGATAAAGAAAAAGCGCCCAATCCTTGTATAAAATCAGATATAAAAGGTTTAATATTCCATGGACAGACAAATGCACACTCACACTTTGTCAATAAAATAAAGGCATGTTATGGGACCACACATAGAAAAAACAACAAAACAGGTAGCGCTAACCGATATGTAATTAATAAAATATGTTGATATATAACACCTTATGTATGGACCAATATTCAAACGTAAGGGGCTGCCTAGTGATACAACACACTGACCCCCTGGTCAGAACAAGTACATGGAAAGGGAATATGTATCTGAAGGCGCCTGTAAGAACAATGATATATAAAAAGACGTCTGTATGAACATATATATAATATTAAAACTGGTTTAGTTACACACAGTGTGTCGAATCATTTTCTTCAAGTGCACAGTCAGGATCCTAAAGGTTTAAAATGTATCGCAATAGAAAGTATTACTCCACATTGGAGAGGAGGAAATGCTGTGAGCCTGTTGGGGAGGAGAGAATCCTTTTGGATTTACGAATTACGTACCCTATCCCCACTAGGCCTAAACGTGGACTTCGATTTGAAGGCTTTCCTGGTTGGATAGTCCTGCACTGCATCAATACATCCCACTTACATGGTATCCATTTTTTGCAATTTGTCCACATTTTTTAAGAACCCATTGCTATTGAATATTTGTCAGACAATATTCTATACATACATAATACCAAGCCTATTATAGTGTATGCATTTCCTGTATTTTCTCTTTTAACCATTTATTGTATGTACAACACCAAGTACTCTCACTTTCATTATAGAGAAAACTCACTAATGTCACTTTATTTTCACATCCAGTTTTTTAGTGTTTTTATTTCTTAGTTCATATATTATTCACACATATAGTGTTTATATGCACTGTTTATTTATTTATTTATTTATAGTTAACACACATATTTGCAGTTTGCTTATTACTTTAAGTGGTCACATCATATTAATCCACACACTTAAGTCACCACACTTTATGTCATATCCACATTATTATTATGTTGTTTTGTATTAGCTAGTTATGTATTAGTTATTTGTATGTCTTGTTTGTGATTCAGCTGAGTCCACAGACCGCAGCAGCACAATTAAATATTGACATGAACTATCTCATTGCGCATGTGTCTGAGCACACAATATTGACTAAGAACTACCTCATTTGCCCGTAAGCGCATGTGCACAAGTCTGCAGGTGAAAATAATTCAATTAATTACGGACGCTCTATTTAAGGGACCTTCATGGACTTTTATAATCATATACCCCTGAGGAAGAAAGCGGATAGCTTTCGAAACGCGTAGGGTGGCGGATTTAACACTTCTGCATCTCTGTGTTTGGTGATTTCCCTCCACGACATAGACGAATCAGTGTTTGTTGCTATTCAGATAGTTGGTCGCTTGTGAAAGTGTGTCGAATCTGCTGCTGCTGACCTGGACTAGCTGTACGTCCCCTCCAGTGTGCTGCGTGAGATCATCTGCCCACACGCTGGCTGGCGTGCACACATCCACGGAGACGCCCAGGAGCAGGGAGCAGCTAACATCACCGAGAGGGGATACTCTCTAATATATCCACTGCCTGCTTACATCTTCCATCTGGTGAGTGGGCATTGCATCTGAATCCACCGGTGCTGCAGTGTGTCAAAATAATCTTTTATTGTCCATATTATTTTATATGTCTATATGCTATATGAATTGTGTTATTAAATGTTTTTATCCTAATTTTTCACCTATCTGTCCTCTCAGCTGATCTATGTTGTCTTAAGTGTTGTTTGTCTTCTCACCCAACAGTATTATACTATGTGTTGTGCTTTCTCTTTTTTAAGCACACCCTGAGGAGCCATTTCCTGATTGTCCCAACAGGCTTGGTTTTTATATCCTTTTTATATATCATTGTTCTTATAGGCGCCATCAGATACATATTCCCTTTCCATGTTATGGGACCAGCCCATGCACCAGATGGACGTGAGACTTCACAGCCGTCCTCCGTTTGAATGCGGTTGAAATCACTGCAAATGGATGTTGCTGCTGCTGTAGTCACCGAAAATATCTTTTTCCTTCAAACCGGAACGCCTCTGGTCAGTACAGCCGCCATTAACCTCTCACCAATCAGGGACCAGGGAAATCCTTCACTGACGTCCTCACTCTGGTGTCTGGACTGCTCGACCACCGTAGTTCCTATGCTACGTGACCCTACGCGTTTCATCCGTCTCAGCGGATTTCATCAGGGGATGAACTCCAATTGAATTGAATCACCATAAAGAACATTGGTGTCAGGGAACAGAAATTAGCCAAGTCTTCTTCGGGGATAAAGAACAACCAACTACAGACTTCTGTATACCGGAAACCTACAGACAGAGCCAGCTATTTGAGGGACAACAGCTTCCACCCGACACACACCAAACATGCAACCATCTACAGTCAAGCCATACGCTGCAACCGGATATGCTCCGACACAGCAGACAGAGACCAGCGGATTAAAGACTTGAGATCAGATTTTATAAACCGTGGATATAACCACAGAATTGTAGACCAGCAAATTCACAAAGCCACCAGAATACCAAGAAGTGATCTCCTTGAATACAAACAGAAGGAGACAACCGACAGGGTACCTTTGGTGGTCACATATAACCCACACCTAGGAGCCCTACGCAAGATCACCAGGGAACTACAACCCATCCTCCAGGAAGATACAAGACTGCAACAGGTCTTCCCTGAAGCACCCTTATTATCATATAGACAACCTCATAATCTCAAGAATATTATGGTGAGGAGTAAAGTATTCAGCAGTACAACTGAATGCGGGACGAAACCATGCCAGGACCTAAGATGCAAAACCTGCGCAATGCTCTACACAGCAGACACAATACAAATACCACAGCTGCTACTACATAGGTGAGACGGGGCAGGGGCTAAACAAGAGAATGAACCTGCATCGCCACAGCATCACACGCGGAACAAGAGACAGTCCTGTCGGCGAACATTTCTCTGACTCTGGCCATAAGATGAACGATCTGAGGGGTGCCATACTCAAAGGTAATCTTAAAACACCGAAAGAGAGACGGTTGCATGAATACAAATGTATGCAACTGTTCGGGACACTTAACGATGGCCTAAACAGAGATCAAAATTTTATGAGTCATTACTGACACAAGTGAACTCTCTTCCCATGAGTGCTAAAGACCATGTCTGTACATACTGTGCTATATGCATGCACACACAGCTGTCTCTTACATAAACCAATACTCCTTGTTTTTCCATCCCTATACACCAATAGAGACGACATAGTATCCACACACACTTTTAGTTATGCTACTATGTCTCACATTTCCACACCTACCCACACCATTTATATTAACTCCCACTCCACACACCCCTTTTGTAAAGCACTGTATACACTGTGGGCTCTCCATTCATTTATATTCACACAGATACACACACACACACACTCTTACTTTCAGGAACCATTTAACACCTCTAGCCATAAATGTCATCCACACCGGGGGAAGGACAAGCACAGATAACATTCCAAGAGACACTGTTTTTAAGTACTGTATACCATTTGCTTGCTTCATTCATTGTAATATCGCTGGAAGAAGAGATAGTGTATCTCGAAAGCTCGCACAAATAAAAGCATTTTGTTAGCCACAGAACGGTATCATCTATTTATTTTTTGATTATTGAAGCTTGGCTAACACGGTACTGATACCTCTATATATATATATATATATATATATATATATATATATATATATATATATATATATATAAAACCATCCAGCAGGGCAGCGGAACAGCAAAGAGAGGTAAGTGTACAAAGAATTGTATTTTAACAGACACAAAAATCCAATGTTTCGATCCCAGAGAGGATTTTCTTCCTGGGGTGCGCCTCTCCCTGCTGTTCCACTGTCCTGCTGGATGGTAACGTACTCTTTACATTATTTATGGGACTAGCACCAGGCTTATTTGGATTACAATGTTGGAGTGCTCTCTGTTTTCCTTACCCATATTATATATATTATATATTTATATATATATTTATATTTCCATTTGCTATATGCTTTGCTGTGGAGGGTTTTTGTCACTTTTTTTACCCACCATAACTTAACTAAGTATATATATATATATAGATATATTTTAAATATATATATATATATACACACATACAGAAGCACGCGGATGCACAGATACGCACACAATCAAATACACACAGACACACACACAGACATACAGTCATGCACACAGATACACATACACACACATACTGTACAGAAATATATATATATATACACACACATACACAGACATACACACATATACACATACACACCTACATTTTTAGGATTGTAGCAGTGAGAGACGGAGCAGACACAGAGATACAGTGTCACATGAAAACAAACACACAAGATACACTCAAAAGGAATATGAAAAGTAACAGATCTAGTATAACAAGTGACAGACATACGCAGGGTTAATAAGAAAAGAGACAGTCGGATACACACAGAGAAGTGATCATATGGATAACCTGTATCGGTGACAGACTTCAGGAGAAGTTCCAATAAAAGCCAGACACACTCCGGGTAACAACGTTTTATTTAAACACCTGAAATCTTGACCCTCCGCCTGCAGTTTGGGAAAGGCAGAGGTTTTGGGATCTGTCTGTGTGGGGTTTGCTGTGACTGGGGAGACCCCTAAATGTTCCTTTGTGTGACCCCTAAATGTTCTCTCTGTGTCTGGGAAGACCCCTAAATGTTCCCCAGTGTCTGTGAAGACCCCTAAATGTTTCCCAGTGTCTGTGAAGACCCCTAAATGTTCCCCAGTGTCTGTGAAGACCCCTAAATGTTCCCCAGTGTTGCTCACTTCAAAATAACCCAGAAAAGTAGCCTTGAGCCCTCGGTGACAGGGCGCTGTGCCCAGAGGGACTAGGCTCCCCTTACCTGTGAGTGTGGACTGCGTCCCCCCTGGCCTCTCCCCCCCTCTGGCAGCAGGGCTGACGTGGCAGGGGTAAGGGCCAGGGAGGTTAGAAATAGAGAGGCAGGGGCACGGGGTCAGTCTGCACCCGGGCATGAGATTCCGCCCACTCTGCCCTTTAATGTGAATACTGTTACATATGTTGGTTGTACGTGTTTAAAATAAAAAAAGGAATAAATAAATAACTAGAATTTATACTGAGTTTGTGTTAGTAACTCCCTTAACTTCTCCAACAGCTGATGAGTTCCCCTTTGGCGCTTAACGTGTTAGAAACACATGTCACTATTTCTCTGCATTAATTTGCAGGTCATTGGAAGAGCTTCTATGACCAGAGCCGCAGACAGGTTTCCTGGGGCCCAGGACTAGAGCTTCCACCGGGCCCCCAACCACGTGTTGGCGACATTGCGAGAACCCCCTCCCCCCGTTTTCTCTTACACTGCCCCCTTCTCACACACCACCTCGCTCTCACCCCCCTCTTACACTCCCACTGTCACTCTTTCCTTTTCATAACCCCAGGCCCAGTACCCCATTACACCCACCTCCCCAGACCCAGTACCCTGTCATATCCCCAAGCCCAGTTCCCCATTATACCCGTATCCCAAAGCCCAGTACCCCCTTATACCCCCTGCCCCAGAACCCATGATACCCCCCTCCCCAGGCCCAGTACCCCGTTATACCCCCTGCCAAGACTCAGTACCCTGTAATACCCCCAAATCCAGTACCCAGTTATACCCACCTCCCCTGATCCAGTACCAGTTATACCCCATACACTGGCCCAGTACCCCGTGATATACCCCTCTCTTGGTTCAGTACCCCGTTATACCCAGTCCCAGTACCCAGTTATACCTCCTCTTTGTCAGCCTCCTCACACTTCTCATCTTCTTCATCCTCCCACACTATTGAGCTGGAACTGGAGCTCTCAGGGTACCAAGCTGACAGGCCAATCGGCTTTACCTCCGTGCGCTCCCCGACCTGCAGGAGACATAACGTGTGTGTAACCAGGACAGTGATACTCTGTATCGCAAGAGCTCCTGTGACACTTATACCCCACTCCTCAGGCCAAGTACCCTGTTATACCGTAACGTACTATTCTATAAATAGTGTCCTGTACAACAGCTAAAAGTACTATATGTGCGGCTGATTCACAGCTCAGTGATTCCCATTTACCTGTAAAGTGCTACTTCCACGTTCCTGTTGAGGGGTATTCTCCGCCCATGCCTGTGATACAGAGGATAGTAATGTGAGCACATGTATTCCTCACTCATAAGCATGTCCTGGTGCTGTATGGGAGGTTTGACGGTTAAACCAATTGTCCACACCACTCAAACAGTAACAATCTTTGCAACGCAACGTTGCTTCGTAATGTTAGCAACGTTTCGGAGTAATAGACCCCTTCAAGGCCCGTTTCCATGTCACACTAATGGACAGTGGTACTTCCCTTTAATTAATCCTATCTAAGGAACCTGAATGGTCCGTTTGACTCTCCCTTGCAGTCACATATAGGGGCCTATGCTAGTAGCCTTAATAAAGCAATTCGCTTGTTCTATTACGCCGGAGCAGAACCGCGTACATTTGAGGTCCGGGACCCCCTGCTTCCTGAGATACAGGCCCCGTTATAGGGTGCATGTATCTCCTATGCATTTAAATGTCTCGTGTCACATGACCATGGGATTTAAATGCATAGGAGATACCGGCACCCCATAACGGGGCCTGTATCTCAGGCAGCAAGGGTTCCCGGAGCTCAAGTCAACGCAGTTCTGCTCCGGAGACCTCCTGCTCACGTGCACTAGTATTACATTTTTTATTAAAACAGCTTCATTTCCTTAGTGGCTAGCCGTTAATGCAATGAAGGAATTCAACCTCAATAGCCGGTTTATTGAGGGCAGAGGGGGTGGATGAAGGGGGTAGTAGCCCCAGGGAGGGTAATTAAGCCTGCCTGGAAGGTTGCGGGAGGAGTTAACTTGCGGAACCGCTATGGTAATGAAGGGGTTAACCAGTGCTGCTAGCACCCGCTAGGACTAAACATCCATCCTTGGGGGAACTACCCCCTTCATCTAATCCCTCTACCCACAATAAAGAAAAACACACAACAACCCTACTACCCACCTCCTCTACCCCCAACAACCCCCCCACCCCCGCCCTCAACACATACAGCACAGTAATGGGCAAAATTACTATTATCGAGATATGGATAATAGTGCATTTGCCCATTCTGTGTGTAAGTGTGAGAGTGTGTGTGTGCGTGTGTGTATGTGTAAGTGGGCGAGTGTGGGTGCACACGTGCAAGGAAGAGAGTGTGAGCAGGATAAGGAGTGTAAGGGGAGAGTGTGTGGGGGAGAAGGAGCATAAGGGGGAGAGTCTGAGGGGGAGAAGGAGCGTAAGGGGGAGAAGGAGCGTAAGGGGGAGAGTGTGAATGGGATAAGGAGTGTAAGGGGGAGAGTGTATGGGGGAGAGGCAGCTTAAGGAGGAAGAGGGGGGAGTATGAGGGGGAGAAGGTGCGTGAGAAGGAGCGAGAGGGGGAGAAGGAGTGCAAGGGGAGAAGGAGCGTAAGGGGG
Source organism: Ascaphus truei (assembly GCF_040206685.1). Taxonomy (NCBI): domain Eukaryota; kingdom Metazoa; phylum Chordata; class Amphibia; order Anura; family Ascaphidae; genus Ascaphus; species Ascaphus truei. Next base: position 54,638 of record NW_027457315.1, read on the forward strand.
AGAAGGAGCTTAAGGGGGAGAGTGTGAGAGGGAGAAGGAGCGTAAGGGGGATAGTGTGTGGGGGAGAGGGAGCGTAAGGAGGGAGAGTGCGAGAGTGTGAGAAGGAGCGTGAGGGGGAGAAGGAGAGTAAGGGGGAGAGTGTGTGGGGGGGAGGGAGTGTAAGGAGGGAGAGTGTGAGGGGAAGAGGGAGCGTAAGGAGTGAAGTGAGGGGGGAGAGAGACGCGGCGACAGACAGGGGGCGAGGGTTGGGGTTCCCAAGTATTTCAAATTCACTTGTGAGCACATTCACATGTCTTAGACAGGTCTGCAACCCCTGCCTTTCAACCATTATCACCTAGCATACAGTGCTTCCACCGCAGCCAGGGATTCTGGGAAATAACATGCAAATGAGCATATATATATAGAAAAGAGAAGACAGTTGGCACACTACTGACCAGGCAAAAACAGATGCTTATCCCATATGAATAGAACAAAAAGTATATTTACTAGATTGGGGTCCAGCAAAAAAAGAGACAGCACACTGCATTTAGTCTTCAGACAAAAAACTGTATTGAATCACAGGGCACGTCAACCAACGTTTCGGTCACCCAGAGGGACAACCCTCATGAAGGTCCCTCTGGGTGACCGAAACGTTGGTTGCAGTGCCCTGTGATTCAATACAGTTTTTTGTCTGAAGGCTACATTCAGTGTGCTGTCTCTTTTTTTGCTGGACCCCAATCTGGTAAATATATATATATATATATATATATATATATATCTAAAAGATAAAGAAAAAGCGCCCGATCCTTGTATAAAATCAGATATAAAAGGTTTAATATTCCATGGACAGACAAATGCACACTCACACTTTGTCAATAAAATAAAGGCATGTTATGGGACCAGCCCATGCACCAGATGGACGTGAGACTTCACAGCCGTCCTCCGTTTGAATGCGGTTGAAATCACTGCAAATGGATGTTGCTGCTGCTGTAGTCACCTAAAAGATCTTTTTCCTTCAAACCGGAACGCCTCTGGTCAGTACGGTCGCCATTAACCTCTCACCAATGAGGGACCAGGGAAATCCTTCACTGACATCCTCACTCTGGTGTCTGGACTGCTCGACCACCGTAGTTCCTATGCCACGTGACCCTACGCGTTTCATCCGTCTCAGCGGATTTCATCAGGGGATGAACTCCAATTGAATTGAATTGAATCACCATAAAGAACATTGGTGTCAGGGAACAGAAATTAGCCAAGTCTTCTTCGGGGATAAAGAACAACCAACTACAGACTTCTGTATACCGCAAACCTACAGATAGAGCCAGCTATTTGAGGGACAACAGCTTCCACCCGACACACACCAAACATGCAACCATCTACAGTCAAGCCATACGCTACAACCGGATACGCTCCGACACAGCAGACAGAGACCAGCGGATTAAAGCCTTGAGATCAGATTTTATAAACCATGGATATAACCACAGAATTGTAGACCAGCAAATTCACAAAGCCACCAGAATACCAAGAAGTGATCTCCTTGAATACAAACAGAAGGAGACAAGCGACAGGGTACCTTTGGTGGTCACATATAACTCACACCTAGTAGCCCTACGCAAGATCGCCAGGGAACTACAACCCATCCTCCAGGAAGATACAAGACTGCAACAGGTCTTCCCTGAAGCAACCTTATTATCATACAGACAACCTCATAATCTCAAGAATATTATGGTGAGGAGTAAAGTATTCAGCAGTACAACTGAATGCGGGACGAAACCATGCCAGGACCCAAGATGCAAAACCTGCGCAATGCTCTACACAGCGGACACAATACAAATACCACACAGGAATCGGGAATACAAAATTAGAGGAAGGTTCACCTGTTCCTGCAGCAATGTCGTGTACCTCATAATGTGCATGAAATGCCCAGGGGGCTGCTACTACATAGGTGAGACGGGGCAGGGGCTAAACAAGAGAATGAACCTGCATCGCCACAGCATCACACGCGGAACAAGAGACAGTCCTGTCGGCGGACATTTCTCTGACTCTGGCCATAAGATGAACGATCTGAGGGTTGCCATACTGAAAGGTAATCTTAAAACACCGAAAGAGAGACGGTTGCATGAATACAAATTTATGCAACTGTTCGGGGCACTTAACGATGGCCTAAACAGAGATCGAAATTTTATGAGTCATTACTGACACAAGTGAACTCTCTTCCCATGAGTGCTAAAGACCATGTCTGCACATACTGTGCTATATGTATGCACACACAGCTGTCTCTCACACATACTAATACTCCTTGTTTTTCCATCCCTATACACCAATAGAGACCACATAGTATCCACACACACTTTTAGTTATGGTACTATCTCTCACATTTCCACACAAACCCACACCATTTATATTAACTCCCACTCCACACACCCTTTTTTGTAAAGCACTGTATACACTGTGGGCTCTCCATTCATTTATATTCACACAGATACACACACACACTCTTACATCACTTACTTTCAGGAACCATTTAACACCTCTAGCCATAAATGTCATCCACACCGGGGGAAGGACAAGCACAGATAACATTCCAAGAGACACTGTTTTTAAGTATACCCTTTGCTTGCTTCATTCATTGTAACATCGCCGGAAAAAGAGATCAGTGTATCTCGAAAGCTCGCACAAATAAAAGCATTTTGTTAGCCACAGAACGGTATCATCTATTTATTTTTTGATTATTGAAGCTTGGCTAACACGGTACTGATACCTCTATATATATATATATATATTTATAAAACCATCCAGCAGGGCAGCGGAACAGCAAAGAGAGGCAGCACTCAGAGGTAAGTGTACAAAGAATTGTATTGTAACAGACACAAAAATCCACTTTTTCGATCCCACAGAGGATTATCTTCCTGGGGTGCGCCTCTCCCTGCTGTTCCACTGCCCTGCTGGATGGTAACGTACTCTTTACATTATTTATGGGACTAGCACCAAGCTTATTTGGATTACAATGTTGGAGTGCTTGCTGTTTTCCTTACCCATATTATATATATATTTATATTTCCATTTGCTATATGCTTTGCTGTGGAGGGTTTTTGTCACTTTTTTTACCCACCATAACTTAACTAAGTATATATATATATATATTTTTTTTTTTAAATATATATATTCACACATACAGAAACACACGGACGCACAGATACGCACACAATCAAATAAACACAGACACACACACAGACATACTGTCATGCACACAGATACACATACACACACATACTGTACAGAAATATATATATATATATATATACACACATACACAGACATACACACAGTAACACATACACACCTACATTTTTAGGATTGTAGCAGTGAGAGACGGAGCAGACACAGAGATACAGTGTCACATGAAAACAAACACACAAGATACACTCAAAAGGAATATGAAAAGTGACAGATCTAGTATAACAAGTGACAGACATACGCAGGGTTATTAAGAAAAGAGACAGTCGGATACACACAGAGAAGTGATCATATGGATAACCTGTATCGGTGACAGACTTCAGGAGAAGTTCCAATAAAAGCCAGACACACTCCGGGTAACAACGTTTTATTTAAACACCTGAAATCTTGACCCTCCACCTGCAGTTTGGGAAAGGCAGAGGTTTTGGGATCTGTGTGTGTGGGGTTTGCTGTGACTGGGGAGACCCCTAAATGTTCCTTTGTGTGACCCCTAAATGTTTTCTTTGTGTTTGGGAAGACCCCTAAATGTTCTCTCTGTGTTTGGGAAGACCCCTAAATGTTCCCCAGTGTTGCTCACTTCAAAATAACCCAGAAAAGTAGCCTTGAGCCCTCGGTGACAGGGCGCTATGCCCAGAGGGATTAGGCTCCCCTTACCTGTGAGTGTGGACTGCGTCCCCCCTGGCCTCTCCCCCCCTCTGGCAGCAGGGCTGACGTGGCAGGGGGAAGGGCCAGGGAGGTTAGAAATAGACAGAGGCAGGGGCACGGGGTCAGTCTGCACCCGGGCATGAGATTCCCGCCCACTCTGCCCTTTAATGTGAATACTGTTACATATGTTGGTTGTACGTGTTTAAAATAAAAAAAGGAATAAATAAATAACTAGAATTTATACTGACTTTGTGTTAGTAACTCCCTTAACTTCTCCAACAGCTGTTGAGTTCCCCTTTGGACTTAACGTGTTAGAAACACGTGTCACTATTTCTCTGCATTAATTTGCAGGTCATTGGAAGAGTTGCACAGTGACAGCAATTTGTACACTCACCATCTTCACCCGAGGCGGCTCCTCCTTTTCAGCCATTGTTTGCTCCTCCTGGCTGAATTGCGGCTGCGGTCTTATCCCCTCTCTGCCTCCGATCTGTATGAAGGACAATGCTTTTAGAGATATTCTGGGCCCTTCCAACTCCCCAATCGGACCCTTCCTCTCCCTGACCTTGCAGCGCACAGTATTACCTGCTATGATGCCTCTCAGTATACCATGGTAACTCATTCTGAACATACATGTGTCCTTTCTACATGTTACTCAGCTTCTATGACCAGGGCCACAGACAGGTTTCCTGAGGCCCAGGACTAGAGCTTCCACCGGGCCGCTCTACCCACGTGTCTGCGACCTTGCGAGAACCCCCTCCCCCCGTTTTCTCTTACACTGCCCCCTTCTCACACACCACCTTGCTCTCAACCCCCTCTTACACTCCCACTGTCACTCTTTCCTTTTCATACCCCCAGGCCCAGTACCCCATTACACCCACCTCCCCAGACCCAGTACCCTGTCTTATCCCCAAGCCCAGTTCCCCATTATACCCTTATCCCAAAGCCCAGTACCCCTTATACCACCTGCCCCAGAACCCATGATACCCCCCTCCCCAGGCCCAGTACCCCGTTATACCCCCCTGCCAAGACTCAGTACCCTGTAATACCCCCAGATCCAGTACCCAGTTATACCCACCTCCCCATATCCAGTACCTGTTAAACCCCATACACTGGCCCAGTACCCCGTGATACACCCCTCTCTTGGTTCAGTACCCCGTTATACCCAGTCCCAGTACCCAGTTCTACCTCCTCTTTGTCAGCCTCCTCACACTTCTCATCTTCTTCATCCTCCCACACTATTGAGCTGGAACTGGAGCTCTCAGGGTACCAAGCTGACAGGCCAAACGGCTTCACCTCCGTGTGCTCCCCCACCTGCAGGAGACATAACATGTGTGTAACCAGGATAGTGATACTCTGTATCGCAAGAGCTCCTGTGACACTTATACCCCACTCCTCAGGCCAAGTACCCCGTTATACCCCAGGTCCAGTACCCTGTTATTCCCCCTCCCCATGCCCAGTACCCCATTATAAATGAGGCCCAGTACCCCATTATACCCCCCTTGCCCAGGCCCAGTAACCCATTATACCCCTTTTCCCAGGCCCAGTACCCCGTAATCCCCCCTCCCCAGGTCCAGTACCCCGTTATACCCCCTCTCCAGGCCAAGTAACCTGTTATACCCCTTTTCCCAGGCCCAGTACCCCATAATCCCCCCTGCCCAGGTCCAGTACCCTGTTATACCCCCTCCCCAGGCCAAGTACCCTGTTATACCGTAACGTACTATTCTATAAATAGTGTCCTGTACAACAGCTAAAAGTACTATATGTGCGGCTGATTCACAGCTCAGTGATTCCCATTTACCTGTAAAGTGCTACTCCACGTTCCTGTTGAGGGGTATTCTCCGCCCATGCCTGTGATACAGAGGATAGTAATGTGAGCACATGTATTCCTCACTCATAAGCATGTCCTGGTGCTGTATGGGAGGTTTGACGGTTAAACCAATTGTCCACACCACTCAAACAGTAACAATCTTTGCAACGCAACGTTGCTTCGTAATGTTAGCAACGTTTCGGAGTAATAGACCTCTTCAAGGCCCGTTTCAAGGCCCGTTTCCATGTCACACTAATGGACAGTGGTACTTCCCTTTAATTAATCCTATCTAAGGAACCTGAATGGTCCGTTTGACTCTCCCTTGCAGTCCCATATAGGGGCCTATGCTAGTAGCCTTAATAAAGCAACTCGCTGGTTCTATTACGCCGGATCAGAACCGCGTACATTTGAGGTCCGGGACCCCCTGCTTCCTGAGATACAGGCCCCGTTATAGGGTGCATGTATCTCCTATGCATTTAAATGTCTCGTGTCACATGACCATGGGATTTAAATGCATAGGAGATACCGGCACCCCATAACGGGGCCTGTATCTCAGGAAGCATGGGTTCCCGGACCTCAAGTCAACGTAGTTCTGCTCCGGAGACCTCCTGCTCACGTGCACTAGTATTACATTTTTTATTAAAACAGCTTCATTTCCTTAGTGGCTAACCACTAATGCAATGAAGGAATTCAACCTCAATAGCCGGTTTATTGAGGGCAGAGGGGGGGGGGATGAAGCGGGTAGTAGCCCCAGGGAGGGTAATTAAGCCTGCCTGGAAGGTTGCGGGAGGAGTTAACTTGCGGAACCGCTATGGTAATGAAGGGGTTAACCAGTGCTGCTAGCACCTGCTAGGCCTAAACATCCATCCTTGGGGGAACTACCCCCTTCACCCAATCCCTCTACCCACAATAAAGAAAAACACACAACAACTCTACTACCCACCTCCTCTACCCCCAACAACAACCCCCCCTCCCGCCCTCAACACATACAGCACAGTAATGGGCAAAATTACTATTATCGAGATATGGATAATAGTGCATTTGCCCATTCTGTGTGTAAGTGTGAGAGTGTGTGTGTGTGTGTGTGCGTGTGTGTGCGTGTGTGTATGTGTAAGTGGGCGAGTGTGGGTGCATGCGCGCAAGGAGGAGAGTGAGGGGGAGAAGGAGCATGAGGGAGAGAGTGTGAGTGTGAGAAGGAACATAAGGGGGAGAGAGTGAGTGTGAGAAGGAGCATAAGGCGGAGAGGGTGAAGGAGCATAAGGGGGAGAGTTTGAAGGATAGAGTGTGAGGGGGAGAAGGAGCGTAAGGGGGAGAGTTTGAGGGAGAGAGTGTTAGGGGGAGAAGGAGCGTAAGGGGGATAGTGGAGCGTAAGGCAGAGTGTGATGGGGAGAAGGAGTGTGAGGGGGAGAAGGAGTGTAAGGGGGAGAGTGAGGGGGAGAGTGAGGGGGAGATGGAGCGAAAGGGGGAGAGTCTGAGGGGGAGAAGTAGCATGGGGGGGAGAGTGTGAGGGGAGAAGGAGCGTAAAGGGGAGAGAGTGTGAGGGGAGAAGGAGCGACGGGGGAGAGTGTGAGGGGCAGAGCGTGACGGGGAGAAGGAGCGTGTGGGGGAGAAGGAGCGAAAGTGGGAGAGTGTGAGGGGGTAAGGATTGTAATGGGGAGAGTGTGAGGGGGAGAAGGAGCGTGAAGGGGAGAAGGAGCGTAAGGGGGAGAAGGAGCGTAAGGGGGAGAAGGAGCATAAGGGGGAGAAGGAGAGTAAGGGGGTGAAGGAGAGTTAGGGGGTGAAGGAGAGTAAGGGGAGAAGGAGCGTAAGGGGGTGAAGGAGCGTAAGGGGGAGAGTGTGAGGGGGTAAAGGAGCGTAAGGGGGGGAGTGTGAAGGGGGAGAATGTGATAAGGAGGAGGGCGTGAGGGGGTGCAGGAGCGTAAGGAGGAGAGCGTGAGGGGGAGAAGGAGCGTAAGGGGGAGAGCGTGAGGGGGTAAAGGAGCGTAAGGGGGAGAGCGTGAGGGAAGAAGGAGTGTAAGAGCTAGAGAAGGATCGTAAGGGGGTGAAGGAGCGTAAGGGGGAGAGTGTGAGGGGGAGAAGGAGCATAAGGAGGAGAGTGTGAGGGGGAGAAGGAGCATAAGCTGGAGAGTGTGAGGGGGAGAAGGAGCGTGAAGGGGAGAAGGAGCATAAGGGGGAGAAGGAGCGTAAGGGGGAGAAGGAGCATAAGGGGGAGAAGGAGAGTAAGGGGGTGAAGGAGAGTAAGGGGGTGAAGGAGAGTAAGGGGAGAAGGAGCGTAAAGGGGTGAAGGAGCGTAAGGGGGAGAGTGTGAGGGGGTAAAGGAGCGTAAGGGGGGGAGTGTGAAGGGGGAGAATGTGATAAGGAGGAGGGCGTGAGGGGGTGCAGGAGCTTAAGGAGGAGAGCGTGAGGGGGAGAAGGAGCGTAAGGGGGAGAGCGTGAGGGGGTAAAGGAGCGTAAGGGGGAGAGCGTGAGGGAAGAAGGAGTGTAAGAGCTAGAGAAGGATCGTAAGGGGGTGAAGGAGCGTAAGGGGGAGAGTGTGAGGGGGAGAAGGAGCATAAGGAGGAGAGTGTGAGGGGGAGAAGGAGCATAAGGTGGAGAGTGTGAGGGGGAGAAGGAGAGTGAGGGGGAGAGTGTGAAGGAGAAAAGGAGTTTAAGGGGGAGAGTGTGAGTGGGAGAGGGAGCGTAAAAGGGGCAGTGAGGGATGAGGGAGACAGGGTGACAGACAGGGGGCGAGGGTTGGGGTTCCCCAGAATTTAAAAATCATATTCTGGGGTTTCCTAACCAAAAAAAGTTCACAGAGCATTCCGCATCCTTGTACAATATGCGTAATGTTGGGTATTGTGTGCTATTTTTCAAATATACTTTTGAAACATGTATATATTACGTTGCCATCCATCAGGGCAACGAAAGAGCAAAGAGAGGCAGCACTCAGAGGTAAGTGTACAAAGAATTGTATTGTAGCAGACACAAAAATCTGACTTTCGATTCTCTCTCTCTCTCTCTCTCTCTTTCTCTATATAGTATACACTGTGTTTGTGATATATATATATATATATATATATATATATATATATATACACACAGATAAACAGATACACACGCACGCATAAATATGCGCACGAACACAGATAAGCGCACACACAAATACACAGACACACACACAGACACACACACAAAAGGAATATGAAAAGTGACAGATCTAGTATAACAAGTGACTGACATACGCAGGGTTAATAAGAAACGAGACAGTCGGATACACACAGAGAAGTGATCATATGGATAACCTGTATCAGTGACAGACTTCAGGAGAAATTATATGACCCAAATTATTGAGGAACCAACCAGGAGAGGGGCAATACTGGATTTGTTCATATCAAACAATGTAGAGGTAATAACAAATATTCAAGTCCTGGGACATTTGGGTAACAGTGATCATAACATGGTCTCATTTGAAATAAATTATCAAAAACAGATTACAGGCATACCCCGGTTTAAGGACACTCGCGAGTAAGTACATACAGTATCGCCCAATAGGCAAACTGCATCTCACGCATGCGCCTGTTGTCACGTCCTGAACAGCTCCCTACCTGTACCGAAGCTGTGCACAAGCGGGGAGACTATAGAGCCTGTTACAAATGCGTAATTTACATCAGTTATGCACGTATATGACGATTGCAGTACAGTACATGCATCGATAAGTGGGAAAAAGGTAGTGCTTCACTTTAAGTACATTTTCACTTTACATACATGCTTCGGTCCCATTGCGTACGCTAATGCGGGGTATGCCTGTTCTTGGGTTTAACAAAGACCTTAAACTTTGGAAAGGCAGATTTTAATAAACTGAGGTCTAATCTAGTAGTAATACAATGGGATGATGTTTAAGCAGGGAAAAATATAGAAGATAAATGGGCAGTCTTTAAAACATTGTTAGAAAAGCACACTTATCAGTGTATACCCTTGGGTAATAAGTATAAAAGAAATAACTCAAAACCAATGTGGCTAAATAAACAGGTAGGGGAGGAAATGGACAAGAAGAGGAAGGCGTTTAGATTCTTTAAGTCAGAAGGGACGGAGACATCGTATCAGGATTATAAGGAATGTAACAAAAATTGCAAAAGGGCAATCAAATTAGCAAAAATGGATAATGAAAAAAGGATTGCAATAGAAAGTAAGGTCAACCCTAAAAAGTTATTTCAGTACCTTAATAACAAAAAAATGAGAAAAGAAAATATAGGACCCTTTCCGTGTGAGATGGGTAGGCAGATTATTGGAGATAAGGAAAAAGCTGAGGAATTAAACAAATTCTTTGCCTCTGTGTTTACCAGGGAAGAATCAAATTCAATAGTAGTGCCGCAGGAGGAAGCCACAACCTCCACATTAATGAGCAATTGGTTAACTGAGGAAGAAGTTCATAAGCGACTTGAAAAAATGAAAGTAAATAAGGCACCTGGCCCCGATGGCATACAGCCAAGAGTTCTCAAGGAGTTAAGCTCAGTAATAGCCAAACCATTATATTTAATATTCAAGGACTCCATTTCCACAGGCTCAGTACCACAAGATTGGCATAAAGCAGATGTGGTGCCTATATTTAAAAAGGGAGCTAGATCACAACCGCGAAATTACAGACCTGTAAGCCTGACTTCAATAGTAGGGAAACTACTTGAAGGTTTAATACGGGATAATATTCAGAAATACCAAATGGAAAACAAAATTATTAGTAATAGTCAGCATGGATTTATGAAGGATAGATCTTGCCAAACTAACCTTATTTGTTTCTTTGAGGAGGTAAGTAGGAATTTAGACCAGGGTAATGCAGTTGATGTGGTCTACTTAGATTTTGCAAAGGCTTTTGATACGGTTTCACACAAGAGGTTGGTGTACAAAATAAAGAAAATTGGACTCACTAATACAGTAATATATGCACCTGGATTAAAAACTGGTTAAAGGACAGACAACAGAGGGTTGTCATAAATGGAACTTTTTCAGGTTGGGCTAAAGTCGTGAGTGGAGTACCTCAGGGATCGGTTTCATCACTCACAGGTTTTTTACCTCCCACAACGGACATTGACTGAGCTCTATTCCAATTGCCTGATTTTGGGGCTTTCTTGTAAGTTCCCATTGCATCTGTGTGTTCCATGATGTTTGCTCACTAAATCCATTTGTTGTCCTTTCAATCCGTGCAGCAATTCTTTATTGTCCTCTCTCCATGTCCCCATTATAGTTATAGGGTTATCATAATTTCATCACACAGTGTTGCACTATCATCTGTGTGATGCTTTGTCCCTTTATGTTCACCCGGTGTACTGCGCTCCCTGACTTCTCGACACTACAACTAGTAAAGGATCAACCAGGAAGATCCATTGAAGGTTGAGCTACAATTGAACACTGGTTGTATATTTTATTTTCTCCTTTTTTCTTTTTATTGTTGCCTCACCCTTATTGTTGGTTCACCATTGTATGTCATTTTTCCCTACCTGGAACACCCTCAGGAGCACCTGGTGATTTCCGTCTTCTTTTATCAAACGGGCAATGGATGGAAGGGAAGTAAACATAATTATGCCCCTTTACAAAGCACTAGTAAGACCACACCTTGAATATGGAGTACAATTTTGGGCACCAAATCCTAAGAAAAGACATTATGGAACTAGAGAGAGTGCAGAGAAAATTAATAAAGGGGGTGGACATTCTAACTTATGAGGAGAGGCTAGCTACACAGCAGGGGGTTCCTGCAAACTGAATGGGACTGCAGGGACCCCTGCTGTGTCAATCCGATGGGCCATTAAGAATTTTACAGAAATGTTGGAGATACCCCAGAATCTCCAAGGAATTTCTCCGGTAAGCGTTCTAATACTGGTGGCTGCATCAGTAAATTAGTTTTAGTTACATTAGAAAAGAGGCATCTAAGAGGCGATATGATAACTATATACAGTACAAATATATTCAGGGACAATACATGGAGCTTTCAAAAGACCTATTCATCCCACGGGCAGTACTAAGGACTCGGGGCCATCCCTTAAGGTTGGAGGAAAGGAAATTTCACCAGCAACAAAGGAAAGGGTTCTTTACAGTAAGGGCAGTTAAAATGTGGAATTCATTACCCATGGAGACTGTGATGGCAGATACAATAGATTTGTTCAAAAAAAGGTTGGATATCTTTTTAGATGGGAAAGGTATACAGGGATATACCAAATAAGTATACAGTACATGGGAAGGATGTTGATCCAGGGATTAATCCAATAGCCAATTCTTGGAGTCAGGAAGGAATTAATTTTTCCCCTTAATGGGGTTTTTTGTTTGCCTTCCTCTGGATCAATAAGTAAGTATAGATATAGGATAAAGGGCCTTATGCAGAAAGCATCGTTATTTCGAAATTCGCCATTTTTTGTACAATTTCGCGCAGAAACCGGCAGAAAATGGCGAGTTCCGAAAAACGCGCCATTTTGTTTTTTCAATTGCTAAAACTCGCCTCGCGGCTGGCGAGAACCTCCATCTCGCCATTTTTAAAACTCTCCGAATGCAGAGAGGTGCGAACGGCATAAAGCGGCTGTTCGCGCCAAAAAATGCCGCGATTCTCGCATTTTTGCCGCGCCAGGAAAAGATGGCAAGATGGCGCTCGCCGCCTATAGTAAAGGGGAAAAAAAGGCGCAAATTTGTTTTTACACGTTTCTGAAGCGCGCATCTCGCCAATTTAAACTCGCCACACGCATCCATGTTAAACATAGCAGAATTCGCACTTTTCTGCATATGGAGAATAAAACTCTCCAAAAAAGCTACTTTTTATGAAATTCGCCAATTTTAAAATTCTATGCTCTCTGCATAATGCCCAAAGTATCTGTTGTCTAAATTTAGCATAGGTTGAACTTTATGGACCTACATCTTTTTTCAACCTCATCTACGATGTAACTATGTAAGTTACAATAAAAGCCAGACAAACACTCCGGGTATCAACGTTTTATTTAAACACCTGAAATCTTGACCCTCCGCCTGCAGTTTGGGAAAGGCAGAGGTTTTGGGATCTGTGTGTGTGGGGTTTACTGTGTCTGGGGAGACCCCTAAATGTTCTGTGTGACCCCTAAATGTTCTCTCTGTGTTTGGGAAGACCCCTAAATGTTCTCTCTGTGTTTGGGAAGACCCCTAAATGTTCTGTGTGACCCCTAAATGTTCTCTCTGTGTTTGGGAAGACCCCTAAATGTTCTGTGTGACCCCTAAATGTTCTCTCTGTGTTTGTGAAGACCCCTAAATGTTCCCCAGTGTCGCTCGCTTCAAAATAACCCAGAAAAGTAGCCTTGAGCCCTCGGTGGCAGGGCGCTATGCCCAGAGGGACTAGGCTCCCCTTACCTGTGAGTGTGGACTGCGTCCCCCCTGGCCTCTCCCCCCCTCTGGCAGCAGGGCTGACGTGGCAGGGGGAAGGGCCAGGGAGGTTAGAAATAGAGAGGCAGGGGCACGGGGTCAGTCTGCACCCGGGCATGAGATTCCCGCCCACTCTGCCCTTTAATGTGAATACTGTTACATATGTTGTTTGTACGTGTTTAAAATAAAAAAAGGAATAAATAAATAACTAGAATTTATACTGACTTTGTGTTAGTAACTCCCTTAACTTCTCCGACAGCTGTTGAGTTCCCCTTTGGCGCTTAACGTGTTAGAAACACGTGTCACTATTTCTCTGCATTAATTTGCAGGTCATTGGAAGAGTTGCACAGTGACAGCAATTTGTACACTCACCATCTTCGCCCGAGCCGGCTCCTCCTTTTCAGCCATTGTTTGCTCCTCCTGGCTGAATTGCGGCTGTGGTCTTATCCCCTCTCTGCCTCCGATCTGTATGAAGGACAATGCTTTTAGAGATATTCTGGGCCCTTCCAACTCCCCAATCGGACCCTTCCTCTCCCTGACCTTGCAGCGCACAGTATTACCTGCTATGATGCCTCTCAGCATACCATGGTAACTCATTCTGAACATACATGTGTCCTTTCTACATGTTACTCAGCTTCTATGACCAGGGCCGCAGACAGGTTTCCTGGGGCCCAGGACTAGAGCTTCCACCGGGGACCCCCACCCACGTGTTGGCGACATTGCGAGCACCCTCTACCCCCATTTTCTCTTACACTGACCCCTTCTCACACACCACCTCGCTCTCTCATCCCCCTCTTACACTCCCACCTCTGTCTGTCAGTCTCCCCTTCTCTCTTACACCTCTCTGTCTCAAACTCCCCCCTCTGATCCCACACTACATAACCCCCATTCCCAGTACACACACACAATAAGTCCCCTCCCCAAATACACACACATACACAGTAAGCGCCCCTTCCCAAATACACACACACAATACGCACCCCCCCCCAAATTAACAATGGCACAAATAAATTAGCTTATAATTAAAAATTCGTAGAGCGTTGGATCCCTTTTTTACTGACCCCTCCTCAAATACACACACATACTGTACAGAGTAAGCACCTTCCCAAATGCACACAAACACACACACACACAATAAGCCCCCCTTCCCAAATACACACACACACACAATAAGCCCGCCTTCCCAAATACACACACACAATAAATACCCTTCCCAAATACACACACACACACACACACACACACACACACACACAATAAAGACCCCTCCTGAAATACACACACACTAAGCCCGCTCCTCAAAGGTTGTCCTTTAATCAGATCTTACCCGAGGTGTCTCTCTCTCCCTGGGGAAAGTGCGCCTTTACGCTGGGAGGCTCCTTCCGCTCTGAAATGTCCAAGTATCCGCTCTACAAGTAGCTCACGTTGGGAGGAAACTCCTTGCAGACGCAGTCAGCAGCTGTGCAGGTTATTGCAGTCAGCAGCAAGTGATAACAGCACAAGCCCAGTGACACAGGGCTCAGGTACAGGGCGGTTGGGCTGTAACCACGGAAATCAGGTAGCACATAAACATGGCATTTTTTGAGCTGTAGAATGATGATGTGCGTCACATTCTGGGCTCAGCCCCTGAGCTCTCTCAGCTGCTACCAGCGTGTGATAATAGGAGAGATCCCTATACTGGGATGTGAGAAGAAACATGGTGGCCATTTACTGTAATACTGTGTCCCATAACCTGCTGTATATGAAGTGTCATTTACACTCATTAGTAAAGACGCTAAACATTGAAAAATAGCTTCTGGCAGCTTGGCTCATTTTCTCTGCAAATGTTCAATGAGAAAGTTGAATTAAACATCTTGTGATTTTTCAAACGGGCTAAAGTGTTAAAATAAACCCTCTGGGAGGTAAGAGCTTTACCCAAGGCCGTGATCATACCAAAAGCTGCGGCCGCGCGCTCCCTCAGGGCGATGCGCCCGCCCCAAATCTGCACTGCAGGCAGGCGGCATCGAGAGGTGACAGGGAGGCGCAGCCATGACATCACACGAGCGCTTCGCCCTCATTGGCTGAACCGCTCAGTGACTCGTCGCCCGGCAAGATCAAATTCTGAGGTCTGTTCTAAATTGGAGGGCGTGATGGTGCGGGCGGTTACTGCGCGCTCATTGTAATGCTGTAGTGTGTAAGGCCTCGTTCAGGGTGCAGGCTTCGGAGGGAGGGCGTGCTGCCGTGCGAGCTGCCGTGGGACACAAAGTATTCAAATTGAATACTGGTTGTCAGGGTAGCAGCTGCCCTGTCTCCGAAGCCCGGAGTTGACGCTGAATACAGTTTCAATAAACGAAAAAATCGTTTTTTGAAGCTGCAGCAGCGTCACTGGGACCTCGGCAGCCAATGAAATCATTCTTGAGAATGATTTCATGACTGCAACTGGGATCCCTAAGCTGCCGTCTGTAGCCCCCTCGCCGCCTCCTCAACTCCTGAAAAAGTCTGCTGGGGATGAACACACATCGCCCAGCAGACTGCCGCCCTCCCGAACGCCCTCCCTCCAACTCCTGCCTCTGGCACCCTGAACGAGGCCTTATGGCGGCGCGCGGTCCGACGCTTTAGGCCTTCAGCAGAGGTCGGCAACCTGTGGCCCCCGAGCCGCACGCGGCTCTTTCCGCCCCTACTCGCGTCTCTCTGCAGGTTGCCGACCCACAGCTGCTGCCTCTCCCCCTCACTATCCTGCGGCAAACCTAATATGATCCACAGAGGGGGCCTGCTGGGAGGTGTCCGTGCCGGTGCCTGACTGGTAGAAGGGAGGTTCCCCTGACAGGCACCTCTGTGGGCACCTTTCAGTAGGCAGCTCGGCAGGCCCCCTCCACAGGCCTCTAACAGGCCCCCTCCCTCCTCCAGGGCAGCAGCTCACTCAGATCCTCTCTCCCCTATCCCTGTCCCCCCTCTCTCTCATCCACTATCCCTGTCCCCCCTCTCTCTCATCCACTATCCCTGTCCCCCCTCTCTCTCATCCACTATCCCTGTCCCCTCTCTCTCTCATCCACTATCCCTGTCCCCCCTCTCTCTCATCCACTATCCCTGTCCCCTCTCTCTCTCATCCACTATCCCTGTCCCCTCTCTCTCTCATCCACTATCCCTGTCCCCTCTCTCTCTCATCCACTATCCCTGTCCCCCCTCTCTCTCATCCACTATCCCTGTCCCCTCTCTCTCTCATCCACTATCCCTGTCCCCCCTCTCTCTCATCCCCTATCCCTGTCCCCCCTCTCTCTCATCCCCTATCCCTGTCCCCCCTCTCTCTCATCCCCTATCCCTGTCCCCCCTCTCTCTCATCCCCTATCCCTGTCCCCCCTCTCTCTCATCCCCTATCCCTGTCCCCCCTCTCTCTCATCCCCTATCCCTGTCCCCCCTCTCTCTCATCCCCTATCCCTGTCCCCCCTCTCTCTCATCCCCTATCCCTGTCCCCCCTCTCTCTCATCCACTATCCCTGTCCCCCCTCTCTCTCATCCACTATCCCTGTCCCCCTCTCTCTAATCCACTATCCCTGTCCCCTCTCTCTCTCATCCACTATCCCTGTCCCCTCTCTCTCTCATCCACTATCCCTGTCCCCTCTCTCTCTCATCCACTATCCCTGTCCCCTCTCTCTCTCATCCACTATCCTTGTCCCCTCTCTCTCTCATCCACTATCTCTGTCCCCTTTCTCTCTCTCACTCATCCCCTATCCCTGTCCCCCCTCTCTCTCATCCCCTATCCCTGTCCCCCCTCTCTCTCATCCACTATCCCTGTCCCCTCTCTCTCATCCACTATCCCTGTCCCCCCTCTCTCTCATCCACTATCCCTGTCCCCTCTCTCTCTCATCCACTATCTCTGTCCCCTTTCTCTCTCTCACTCATCCCCTATCCCTGTCCCCCCTTTCTCATCCAATATCCCTACCCCCCCTCTATCTCTCATCCACTATTTCTGTTCCCCCTCTCTCTCTCATCCACTATCCCTGTCCCCCCTTTTTCATCCAATATCCATGTCCCCTCTCTATCTCTCATCCACTATTTCTGTTCCCCCTCTCTCTCTCATCCACTATCCCTGTTCCCGTCTCATCCAATATCCCTGTCCCCCCTCTCTCTCTCTCATCCACTATCCCTGTTCCCCCTCTCTCTCATCCACTATCCCTGTTCCGCCTCTCTCCCTCTCATCCAATATCCCTGTCCTCCCTCTCTCCCACTATCCCTGCCTCTCTCTCTCATCCAATATCCCTGTCCCCTCTCTCCCAATATCCCTGTCCCCTCTCATCCACTATCCCTGTCCCCCCTCTCTCCCACTGCCCCCTCTCTCTCTCATCCAATATCCCTTCTCTCTCTCATCCACTATCCCTGCCTCCCCCCTCTCGCTCTCCCCTCTCTCCCCTGCTCCCCCTTCTCCTCACCTTCCTCCCCTCCCTCTTCTCTCCTTCCTCTCCCTCTGTCTCTCCCAATATCTCGTTTTCCCACCCCTAAGGAACACACACAGTGCGCTGTGCAGTGGGGGGTTTAATGGGGGGAGGAGGGTGGGGGGGTGAGATGTGGGGATTACAAAGGTAAATTGGTGGGGATTAATCGGGGGGGGGGGAGGCTGCTCCTTAAATTTGTCCTGGGCCCCATGATTTCTATTGGCGGATATATTCCAATAAAGAATTTCACTTGTGAGCACATTCACATGTCTTAGACAGGTCTGCAACCCTAATTCTTTATGGGACTCTTATCTCCGTTGGAACCTCACAGGTTTATATATTCTACTCTAATTACGGGTTGCCAAGCAACCAACTGGCTATAAATATCAGGAGCCTTGTCCATTCAGTATCAGCCCTTTGAGAAAGTCGCCCTCTGGTGACGAAACGCGCCAGGGATTCCAATTGTGCAATTACGTCATTGCGACGCTGCGCACGCGCACGAGGCAGCATTGAAGCGCGAGATCTACATTGCGGCCATTCAAGTGGGAGAGGCGAACTACGGGACCATATGGACTGAATCTTTGTCGGCGAATTACACCACTGGCCTCCTGTGAACATCATCATCTCCACGCAGCCCTGAGGGAGCTAAGACTTGTGGACGTTTGCAGTGCAGAGACCGGATGGTGGTGATTTATTCACACATTGTTTTATTTGAATTTTACTCTTGTGAGTGTAATTCTCCCCCCCCTTCCCATCCCTTTTAACATTAAATCAACAATATTACGCTATGGGGCGTGCGCTCTCTCTTCTTTCTCTTTTATATATACAGCTAAACCCCGTTATAACGCGCCTCGTTATACCGCGATTCGGTTATAACGCGGTTTTTCCGTGGCTCCCGTATAAAAAAAAAAAAAAAAAAATTTACACACTGCACACACTGCACACACTCACTGCACACACACTGCTCATTGCTCACACTGCCACACTGCACACTCACTGCACACACACTGCTCATTGCTCACACTGCCACACTGCACACACACTGCACACTGCACACACACTGCTCATTGCTCACACTGACACACTGCACACACACTGCACACACACTGCTCATTGCTCACACTGCACACACTGACACACTGCACACACACTGCACACACTGACACTGCACACACACTGCTCATTGCTCACACTGCACACACTGACACACTGCACACACTGCACACACACTGCACACTGCACACACACTGCTCATTGCTCACACTGCACACACTGACACACTGCACACACACTGCACACTGCACACACACTGCTCATTGCTCACACTGCACACACTGACACACTGCACACACACTGCTCATTGGACACACTGCACACACTGCACACTGCACACACACTGCTCATTGGACACACTGCACACACACTGCACACTGCACACACACTGCTCATTGCTCACACTGCACACACTGACACACTGCACACACACTGCTCATTGGACACACTGCACACACACTGCACACTCACTGCACACACACTGCTCATTGCTCACACTGCCACACTGCACACACACTGCACACTGCACACACACTGCTCATTGCTCACACTTACACACTGCACACACACTGCACACACACTGCTCATTGCTCACACTGCACACACTGACACACTGCACACACACTGCACACACTGACACTGCACACACACTGCTCATTGCTCACACTGCACACACTGACACACTGCACACACACTGCACACTGCACACACACTGCTCATTGCTCACACTGCACACACTGACACACTGCACACTGCACACACACTGCTCATTGCTCACACTGCACACACTGACACACTGCACACACACTGCTCATTGGACACACTGCACACACACTGCACACTGCACACACACTGCTCATTGGACACACTGCACACACACTGCACACTGCACACACACTGCTCATTGCTCACACTGCACACACTGACACACTGCACACACACTGCTCATTGGACACACTGCACACACACTGCACACTGCACACACATTGCTCATTGGACACACTGCACACACACTGCTCATTGCTCACACTGCACACACTGACACACTGCACACACACTGCTCATTGCTCACACTGCACACACTGACACACTGCACACACACTGTACACTGCACACACACTCCTCATTGCTCACACTGCACACACTGACACACTGCACACACACTGCACACTGCACACACTGCTCATTGCTCACACTGCACACACTGACACACTGCACACACACTGTACACTGCACACACTCCTCATTGCTGCTCACACTGCACACACTGACACACTGCACACACACTCACACACACTTACAGACACTCACAGACACTCACACACACTTACGCACACTCACGCACACTCACACACACACACACCCACACACACTCACGCACACTCACGCACACTCACAGACACTCACAGACACTCACATACTTACACACACTTAGACACTCACAGACACACACACACTTACACACACACTCAGACACTTACACACACTCACAGACACTTACACACACTCACACCCACATACACACACCCATATACACACACACACTTTCTCTCCCATATATACATACACACACACACACACTCTCTCACTCTACACAGACGGGGGGTGGGGTCAGAGCAGAGGAAAGGCCGCGACCAGCACCACCACCCGCTCCCCCCCCTCCTCCCGCGCAGGCAGCGGGAGCGCCAGGGACAGCGGTGGGGAGAATAAACCCCCCGCTACCACCTCCATGCAGGCAGCGGGATCTGAGGTAAGCGGCGACCTGAGGGACATCCCCGCTCCCATCTCCTGCCCCGCTGCATGTCCCGCGGTGACAGGGGGAAGCGGGGACAGGAGGGACATCCCCGCTCCCATCTCCTGCCCCGCGGCCTGTCCCGCGGTGACAGGGGGAAGCGGGGACAGGAGGGACATCCCCGCTCCCATCTCCTGCCCCGCGGCCTGTCCCGCGGTGACAGGGGGAAGCGGGGAGCGGAGGGACATGCCCGCTCCCATCTCCTGTCCCGCGGGATGAATATGCGCTAAAGCGCGGCGGCCATTTTTTTTCTCGCGACCCCGTTAGTAACGCGGTGGTCTCGGGGTGGACCCCGAGACCCACGTTATAACGGGGTTTAGCTGTATATATATATATATATATATATATATATACAGTGTTCGACAAATCACCCAAAAATCTACTCGCCCAACCAAAAAATCTACTCGCCACCTAGTCCCGCCCCCAACTCCGCCCCTAGTCCCGCCCCCAACCCCGCCCCCAACCCCGCTTTAAAATAAAACATATGAATAAAATCCATTTAAATGACAAATATATTTATTGTATTACATTATACTACAATTAGCCCTTGTTACGTGTGTGTGTGTGTGTCTGTGTAAATGTCGATCTAGAAATAAAAGCCAGGTGTGAATGACTAGTTTCCTGAACCCCTTAATCAGTGTCTGGATGCCCCCGCTTCACAATATCTAAAGCAGAAATCCCGTCTGGGATCTTACCGGATCCGTAGTCCCTCAATGTCCAGGTACCCTCATTCCCACAATGTTATACATTGGAGGGGAGGTTCGTGTAGAACGGCCTCCTATGGCGCTGAGGATGAAGAATGGAATAAAGTCTTGTACAGTGGTTTCTTATGTGGAATACCTCAGAGAAGGGAACAAGAAATAGACAGAAAACATCACAATAGTGTATTACCCTTGAGACAACAATGGCCGTGGTGGACACGATACAAAGAGCATTTATTGGTTAAAACAATTGTAACCTCAATTGATATAAAACATGTAATGAATTAATAAACAGTAGACTATTCTCCTGTTGAACAAGAAGATTGTTCTCCTGCTGAATAAGAAAAGGCTCCCAAGCGCTTGTGCTTAAGGAAGCTACGTTGCTCCGCCGTGTGGTAAAACTGAAATCCTACTCACCGTCCATGAGAAGGTTTTTGGCCATCCAGGGACACCGTAGCTGTGCACATCAGACGGTGACGTCAGCAGGAGGAGACGTTTGGAAAATACTCTGTTGGCAGCAAAACCACGAGGACTGCAGGAGATCTCCCTGCACTAACGGACGTTCTGCACCCCACGGCGAGCGGCTATCCCTGGCAAAGACCCCGAACCACTGCACATGTCCTACTCATGGACGGTGAGTAGGATTTCAGTTTTACCACACGGCGGAGCAACGTAGCTTCCTTAAGCACAAGCGCTTGGGAGCCTTTTCTTATTCAGCAGGAGAACAATCTTCTTGTTCAACAGGAGAATAGTCTACTGTTTATTAATTCATTACATGTTTTATATCAATTGAGGTTACAATTGTTTTAACCAATAAATGCTCTTTGTATCTTGAAGGTAGAAAAAACAGGATATTCAGCGCTCGTGCTGTATGATGGTGTGGATGATCCCTTTGCAGCATGTACATAAAGCGTCTCCCCAGAAACTCTCAAATCTAGGTGAACCCCCCTTAAAAAGGGGGGAGGGCACCCTGAAATACAAGATAATAAATGCACAAATGCGCACCAGGGATTAGTGGAAGGTAATTTATTAAAAATACACACAAACTCTGAGGGGATCCAACCCCACCTCAGAACAGCTGTGCAGCTGGACGGCTAAGTACTACCCAGGAGAACATCTGATGGTGACTAAACCCTAAGCTGCACAGTATACAAATACAGTAAAATTTATATAAAAACACATGAAAGAAAAAAACAAACATGAAAACAACCTATCAACAGATTTGTATAGAAACCGCCATAAGGTTGGGCACTAGCAAGGGGAAACGGACACTCACACTGAGACAGTCAGCAGACTCGCGGTGGCTGCACAGGATCCGGATCTCAGCACCGCGGAGATGGAAAAAACCGCTGCTGTCTCCTGCAGGCTCCGTCTCAGCTTACCAGCATACACGCGCAGGATGAGATGTCGTGACCTCTACAGTACGCGTTTCGTACCAAGTACTTCGTCAGGATTATTGTATACTGTGCAGCTTAGGGTTTAGTCACCATCAGGTGTTCTCCTGGGTAGTACTTAGCCGTCCAGCTGCACAGCTGTTCTGAGGTGGGGTTGGATCCCCTCAGAGTTTGTGTGTATTTTTAATAAATTACCTTCCACTAATCCCTGGTGCGCATTTGTGCATTTTTTATTAGCTTTTTGTATCTTGTCCACCACGGCCATTGTTGTCTCAAGGGTAATACACTATTGTGGTGTTTTCTGTCTATTTCTTGTTCCCTTCTCTGAGGTATTCCACATAAGAAGAAACCACTGTACAAGACTTTATTCCATTCTTCATCCTCAGCGCCATAGGAGGCCGTTCTACATGAATCTTTTCATCTGGTTGGAAGATACCGGATCAACCTCTCAGGCAGCTCAAGGACTACCTTCATCACAAACTGTATCACAGGTTTTGTTCCACTGTTTATATCACTGTATAATATTGTCTACACTAGCGCTAATCTGCACTAATTATTTTACCACATTGGAGGGGAGGTGTTACCTACCTGTCTTCTGGGTTAGGGGGGTTCCGATGTCTTCCGTATGAAGCTTGAGTCAGATCTGGAAGAAAGCAGAATAGGTTATTTCGGTGTAGTATAGGGTAATTAAGATATATAGGGTAAATAAGAGATCCAGAAACAGAGTGAGAGACAGACACAGGCAGAGGGTGAGAGAGAGAGAGAGAGAGAGGGGGTGAGAGAGAGAGAAAGAGAGAGAGGGGGGTGAGAGAGAGAGAGAGAGAGAGAGAGGGGGTGAGAGAGAGTGAGAGAGGGTGAGAGAGAGAGGGTGAGAGAGAGAGAGAGAGAGAGAGAGGGTGAGAGAGAGGGTGAGAGAGAGGGTGAGAGAGAGAGACAGGGGGCGAGAGATGGGGTGTGACGGGGTGATTGGGTGGGGTGACGAGGTGATTGGGTGGGGTGACGGGGTGATTGGGTGGGGTGACGGGGTGATTGGGTGGGGTGATTGGGTGGGGTGACGAGGTGATTGGGTGGGGTGATGGGGTGATTGGGTGGGGTGATGAGGTGATTGGGTGGGGTGACGGGAGGATTGGGTGGGGTGACGGGGTGACTGGGTGGGGTGACGGGGTGATTGGGTGGGGTGACGGGGTGATTGGGTGGGGTGACGGGTGATTGGGTGATTGGGGGTGGGGTGATTGGGGGTTGGGGTGATGTGACACTTCTGGTATCCTACACACACTCTCCCACGCACACACACTCTCCCACACACTATACACACACACACCCATATACACACACGCCCATATACACACACACACCCATATACACACACACACCCATATACACACACACAGCCATATACACACACACACACACATACAAAGACCCATATACACACACACACACACACACACAAAGACCCATATACACACACACATACCCATATACACACACACACAGACCCATATATACACACACAGACCCATATACACACACACACACAGACCCATATACACACACAGACAGACCCATATACACACACACAGACCCATACACACACCCCCATACACACACCCCCATACACACACACACACCCAGACCCATATACACTCATATACACACACACACACACACACACACAGACCCATATACACACACACCCAGACCCATACACACACACACACCCATACACACACCCCCATACACACACACACACCCAGACCCATACACACACACACATAGACCCATATACACACACACACAGACCCATATACACACACAGACCCATATACACACACAGACAGACCCATATACACACACACACAGACCCATACACACACCCCCATACACACACCCAGACACATATACACACACACACACACACACACACACACACACACACACACACACACACACACACACACACACACACACACACACAGACCCATATACACTCATATACACACACACACACACACACACAGACCCATACACACACCCCCATACACACACCCAGACACATATACACACACACACACACACACACACACACACACACACACACACACACACACACACACACACACACAACCATACACACACCCCCATACACAAACACACACACCCAGACCCATACACACACACACACACATATATACACACACACACACACACACACACCCATACACACACACACACACACATATACACACACACACATACACGACAGGGGTAAGAAGAGGAAAGGTCGCGCGACCGAGCACCACCACACCCCCCCCCCCCCCCCCGACCATCTCCCGGCCTGCTCGGGCAGCCACGGGACCGTGGGGAAGCGGAGACCAAGGAGGTAGGGGGGGGAACACCCCCGCTACCATCTCCAGACCCGCGCGGGACCGGGGAAAGAAGGAGGGTAACACCCCCACTACTATCACTCGTGGCGCGAGTATCGGGGGAAGCCGGAAGTGGCGCGGGACCGGGGAGAGAAGGGGGGGCACCCCCACTACCATCATTGACCTGGCGGCGCGAGTATCGAGGGAAGCGGCGCGGGACCGGGGAGAGAAGGGGGGGGGACACCCCCACTACCATCACTCGCCCCGCGGTGCGAGTATCGAGAGAAGCGGCGCGGGACCGGGGAGAGAAGGGGGGACACACCCCCACTACCATCACTCGCCCCGCGGCACGAGTATCGAGGGAAGCGGCGCGGGACCGGGGAGAGAAGGCGGGGGACACCCCCACTACCATCACTCGCCCCGCGGCGCGAGTATCGAGGGAAGCGGCGCGGGACCGGGGAGAGAAGGGGGGGGACACCCCCACTACCATCACTTGCCCCGCGGCGCGAGTATCGAGGGAAGCGGCGCGGGACCGGTGAGAGAAGGGGGGACACCCCCACTACCATCACTCGCGGCGCTAGTATCGGGGGAAGCCGGAAGCGGCGCGGGACCGGGGAGAGAAGGGGGGGGGCACCCCCACTACCATCATTGACCTGGCGGCGCGAGTATCGAGGGAAGCGGTGCGGGACCGGGGAGAGAAGGGGGGGACACCCCCACTACCATCACCCGCCCCTCGGTGCGAGTATCGAGGGAAGCGGCGCGGGACCGGGGAGAGAAGGGGGGGGACACCCCAACTACCATCACTCGCCCCGCGGCGCGAGTATCGAGGGAAGCGGCGCGGGACCGGGGAGAGAAGGGGGGGGGACACCCCCACTACCATCACTCGCCCCGCGGCGCGAGTATCGAGGGAAGCAGCGCGGGACCGGGGAGAGAAGGCGGGGGACACCCCCACGACCATCACTCGCCCCGCGGCACGAGTATCGAGGGGGAGGGGGGAGGAAGCGGGGAAACACCTTGGCTCGCAGGGAAGGAGAAGAGGGGCCGGAGGATTGGAGTGTACTTACTCTGCAACATAACTCCGGCCAGAAAGAATGGCCGCTCGTTGGGGGCGGGCTCATATAGAGCCTGACCGCGCGCCCACAATGCCTGGGAGCGCGCGCCAATCAGCTGTCAGGTAGGGGAGTTTTTTTTTTTTTTCAGGCACCACGAGCAGGGAAAATTTTAGCGCGAGCGGGGGAATTTAAAAAAAAAAAGACGTGTGCTGCTTGGGCCAATATTTACTCGCCCGGGGATTAAATCCACCCGCCCCGGGCGTGTAAATGTATAGGATTGTCGAACACTGTATATAATATATATATACAGTATACCGTGTTAGCCGAGCTTCAATAATCAAAAAATAAATAGATGATGCCGTTCTGTGGCTAACGAAATGCTTTTATTTGTGCGAGCTTTCGAGATGACGTCATTAAAAGAAACATGGTTGGCCTCACATGGTACCATAGCCAATCAGAGCGTGGGAACTCCATCCCATCTCTGATTGGCTCTAGTAGACCATGTGACAGAGGCTTGGGGGAGAACGGATGTGACGTCTTTGAAAGCCTGTCACATGGTACTAGAGCCAATCAGAGTTGGGATGTATTTCCCACGCTCTGTTTGGCTACCATACCATGTGAGACCGGCCATGTTTCTTTTAATGACGTCATCTTAAAGGCAATTGAAGCAAAGCCATTCTGATTGGCTGTGCTTTCATTGCCTTTAAAGGACGTCATAATTTTTTTTGCATCGGCCAAATCACATGTTTTTCACGGCCCAATCAGGACCGTGGGAAACATTTGACCAAAATGTGACGTCATAGGCCTATAAAAGCCTATGTCGCCTCATTTTGAAGCTAGTCGCCGAGGAGGGAACATCTCCCCTCCTAAGAAGAGAAGAAGGGCGTGGCGTAAGAAGCCGGAAGAAGATGGAAGAAGACCCCGGAAGACCCCAAAGAAGACACAGACGTGGATTTGTTATGGTTTATTATTTTATGGCTTACCTGTGGATTGGTTCCTGTGCTTCCGGGTCGCTTGGATTTCGGTGAGTGGACATCTAATGGTGAGTAAACAAAAGAAAAGTTTATTATTTGAACTTTTACAGGTTTTTATAATTTTTCATTCATGTCTTTTATTTTTTCACTCCCATTTAATGCCCGTTACTGTATCTATGTATATAATACATTCACGGACACTGAATGGGTGTATTGTATGTGAATTTTGTATGTAAATGCATTGTATTTTATGCTGTATTATTGCCCCTGTATGTTATGTTTATCTATCTGTATGGATAGACATAAAGGGATAATAATTGATTGTTTGGCTCATGTTTAGGTTCTTTTCATGTATGGATAATGTATTTAGCATCTTTATTTTGTCATTTTTGTGAATAATTTCTATTTAGCTAATGCCTTCTTTATGGTAGTAAGATTAGAATGATGGTGGTTACTTTAAATTAGATTTGTTTTGCCAATGGTTTGGCTTTAGCAATTGAATAGGGAATTGTATAATTGATTTGTATTGTATTTTAATTGTTTGAGGAAATGGATTAATTGATTGATGTTAATTGTATTGATGTTGGTTAGATTCTAATTGATTTTCAGGATGGCATTGGTGGTTAGGGGACATTGTTCATAGTGTATTTTATTGTTACATATATTTTGCATAGTGTTATATGATGCACATATTAATTGCATCATGTACACACTCTATGCAATTTTGTGACATTTCATAGACATTTGTGTAGCTGCAGTTTGTTTTTTTTATATTTGCAATGGCTGCTGGATTTATTGTAACATGAAATGTGGTGGTTTTAAGATTAAAAATTAATGTTTTGATTTGTGGATGTTTTATGTGTTTCATAATGGGCAAATAATATATTATCCATATCTGGATAATAGTTATTTTGCACATTATTGTACTGTATGTGTTGGGGGGGGGGGGGTGTATTGGCCCCAAGGGTATGTGGGTAGGCCTCCCTTGTGGGTAGTGGGTGAGGGTGGTTAGGCCTCACGGGGTGGGGGGTTAGAGTTGGAGGGTATGTAGGCCTCCCAAATGGTGGGTGAGGGTGGGTTAACCCCTTAATGACTGTAGCGGTTAATAACCGCTATGGTGATTAAGGGGTATGGGGACATTACATTGGCTATTGTAATTGTTGTGCATGTTTTGCAGCACCGTAGGGGCATGAGCAGGATGAAGATGAGGATAAAGACGGCCTTCATCATGGGTGCCTGTAAAACGTAAGTGTAAAATGTTTTTATTGTATTTATTGTCATTTATATGTATTTTAAATGGGCAAATGCATTATTATCCATATGTGGATAATAGTAATTTTGCCCATTACAGTACTGTATGTGTTAGGGGGCGGGGGGGATGTGTGTTGTTTATTGGAGGCAATTGTCCCCAATAAACATGCTAATGTGCCTTAACCCCTTCATTGCCTTAGCGGCTATCCGCTAAGTTAATGAAGCAGCATTAATGTATTTTTATTAATAGTGTGCGGGAGCAGGGTGTCCCCTGAGCTGAACCGCATTGATTTCTGCCTCAGAGACCCCCTGCTTCCCGAGTTACATGCCCCACTTTGGGGCATCGGTGCCAGTGCGGACGCCATCTTCATAGAGCCCACGTCACGTCTTGGACGCTATAAAGATGGCGGTGGCACTGGCACCCGATGCCCCATACCGGGACCTGTAACTCGGGAAGCAGGGGGTCTCTGAGGCAGAAATCAATGCTTTTCAGCTCAGGGGACCCCCTGCTCCCGCACACTATTATTTAAAATACATTAATGCTGCTTCATTACCATAGCGGATAGCCGCTACGGTAATGAATTATTGTTTATTGTTATGTATGTTTTAATACTAGTGTAGATGTGCAGGGGGTCTCCTGAGCTGAACCGCATTGGTTTCAGGTCCGAGGACCCCCTATTTCAAGAGATACAGGCCCCTTTATGGGGTGGCGGTATCCCTCTGCAGAATGTAAATAACCCGGTCACGTGACGCGGGAGCTTTAAACTGCAGGGGACACCGGCACCCCATAACGGGGCCTGTAACTCCTGAAGTAGGGTGTCCTCGGACCTGAAAACAATGAGGTTCAGCTCGGGAGACCCCCTGCTCATGTACACTATTATTAAAATGTTTTTATTTAGTGTACGATCGCCTGTAACAGTCTTGCATGGAGATAGCAAATCTCCATGCAAATGTTACAGGTGGCTTTTTTTTTCTATCAGCTAGCGAACGGAAAGGTTCAGAACGCTAGCAGGGGGGAAAAAAGCAACTCGTACGCTGTGGCTGTTCTGAGCTATTTTGAGCAGGTACGTTAAAAAATGGCCTCAAGGCCTTAGTGCATCGCGTCCCCGACTTCACTTTTTAACGGACCTGCTTTTTGGCCAAATCAGAACGCAAAGCCATTGAGCTTAGTGCATAGCCCCCAGAGAGAGAGAGACGGACACAGAGAGAGACAGACACAGAGAGAGACAGACACAGAGAGAGACAGACACAGAGAGAGACAGACACAGAGAGAGACAGACACACAGAGAGAGACAGACACACAGAGAGACAGACACAGAGAGAGAGATAGACAGACACAGAGGGAGAGAGAGACAGAAACAGAGAGAGAGAGACAGAAACAGAGAGAGAGAGAGAGAGAGAGAGAGAGAGAGAGAGAGAGAGAGACAGACACAGAGAGAGACAGACACAGAGAGAGACAGCCACAGAGAGAGACAGACACAGAGAGAGACAGACACAGAGAGAGAGAGACAGACAGAGAGAGAGAGAGACAGACAGAGAGAGAGAGAGAGACAGACAGACAGAGAGAAATACACAAAGACACACACACACAGAGACACACAGAGAGACACACACACACACACACACACACAGAAAAAGAGAGACACACAGAAAGAGACACACAGAAAGAGAGAGACACACAGAAAAAAGAGAGACACACAGAAAAAGAGAGACACACAGAAAAAGAGAGACACACAGAAAAAGAGAGACACAAAGAAAAAGAGAGACACACAGAAAAAGAGAGACACACAGAGAAAGAGAGACACAGAGAAAGAGAGAGACACACAGAGAAAGAGACACACACACACACACAGAGAAAGAGACACACACACAAGAAAGTGACACACACAGAGAGAAAGAGACACACAGAGAGACACAGAAGGCGAGAGAAAGAGAGACAGAGAGAGAGAACACACATGCAGAGAGAATGAGAGACAAAGAAAGAGAGTGAGAGGGTGAGAGTGAGAGGGCAAGAGGGAGAGATGGCGAGGGCGACAAAGGGAGAGGGAGAGAGCGACACAGGGAGAGGGCGACACAGGGAGAGGGCGACAGGGAGAGGGAGGGGGCGACACACTCACAGACACACACACTCACTCACAGACACTCACAGACACACACTCACTCACAGACACACACACTCACACTCACTCACAGACACACTCACTCTCACTCACAGACACACACACCCACTCACAGACACACAAAGACACTCACTCACAGACACACTCACTCACTCAGACACACACACTCACAAACACACACACTCACAGACACATACTCAGACACACACACACACACTCAGACACACACTCACAGACACACACTCACAGACACACACTCACAGACACACACTCACAGACACACACTCACAGACACACACTCACAGACACACTCACTCAGACACACTCACTCAAGGACACCTTCACTCAGAGACACACACACTCACAGACACACTCACTCACAGACACATTCAGACACACAGACACACACTCACTCACAGACACACACACTCACTCTCACTCTCTCACAGACATGCAGAGACACACTCAGCGACACACACTCAGAAACAGACACACTCAGACTCAGACACACTCACAGACACACACTCACAGACACACACAAACACTCACAGACACACACAAACACTCACAGACACACAGACACTCACTCAGAGACACACACACTCACAGACACAGACACACACACTCACTCACAGACACACTCACTCACACACACACACACACACACAGACACACTCACTCACAGACACACTCACTCACAGACACACAGACACACTCACACAGACACACACTCACAGACACACTCACAGATACAGACACTCACAGACACTCACAGACACACACACAGTCACTCAGTCACTCAGTCTGTCACACACACACACTCACCGGGTCGCACGTGGCAGCAGTGAGGCCTCCGCACAGCGGGGGCCTCCGCAAGGCAGCAAGGCTCTCTGCAAGGGGCCGCCCCCCGAAGCGGCCGACGCCACAGCATGTTCCCCCCACCGAAGCGAACCCCCTTCAGAGGCGGACACCCCCGGGGAGCAAGCGGGGATCGAGCAGGAGATCAGGGGGAGGAGATCAGGGGGAGGAGATCAGGGGGAGGAGATCAGGGGCAGGAGGCGCGCACGGGGGAAGATGGGTTGGCGCTTCCCCCTCCGTATCTAGTTGGGAGCGGATGGGGGCTGGGTTGCGCACGGGGCTTGTGTTGGCGCTTCCCCCTCCGTCCCACGTGGGGAGCGGGGGGGGGAGGGGTGCGGGGAGGCTGGGTTGCTGGGGGGAACAGGCAGCGGGCCCACAGGCAGCGCAGAGGGCAGGACACCCTGCTTGCCCTGTGCATGCGCGCCGGGACAACGGAAATCCCTGCCATTTTTTTCAACTTTTTTTAAATGTAATTAACTGGCGCCCGGCCGGGCCCCCCCTGACTCACGGGAGGAGATCAGGGGCAGGAGGGGGAGGAAATCAGGAGGGGGAGGAGATCAGGGGAAGGGGCTCTTCCCCGCGGCCCTCTTCCCGCGTTAACCCAATCAGGGAGGGGGATCATTTATTTATTTTAAAAAAATAAAAAATTGGCACGAGCAGGGGAATTCATAGAGCACGGCTCGCCAGCGGCCTATATCCACTCGCCACGGGCGACTGGTTATCATTATTTGTCGAACACCGTATATAAATATATATATATATACACACACACATATATATATATATATATATATATATATATATATATATATATATATATATATATATGCAAATACAACTGTATGCTCATCTGCATGTCTTAGGCAGGTCTGCAACCCCGCCTTTCCCCATTATCACCCAGCATACAGCACTTCCACTGCAGCAAGGGATTCTGGGAAATGACATGAAAATGAGCACACAGTGTCACTTTTTGCCTCAAAAACCATTTTTAACATGGTTCCCTATAGGCTTAAGCTTGCTGCATGGTCACAGCTTTGAGCACAGCCAGGGTTAAGGTGCATACCCAGAAAACCACCCACAGACAGCTGTTTCGACCTTAATGGGTCTCATCAGTGTGGGGTTGCAGACCTGCCTAAGACATGCAGATGAGCATACAGTTGTATTTGCATATTTGCTTTCCTGTGGAGGGTTTTTGTCACTTTTTCTACTCACCATAACTTAACTCAGTATTATGGTATATATATATATACACTGTATATACACACAAACACACATATATATATGTATATACAGCTAAACCCCGTTATAACGCGCTTCGTTATACCGCGATTCGGTTATAACGCGGTTTTCCCGTGGCTCCCGTTTTTAAAAAAAAAAAAAAAAAATTACATTTTTTTTTTGCACACTGCACACACTCACTGCACACACACTGCTCATTGCTCACACTGCCACACTGCACACACACTGCACACTGCACACACACTGCTCATTGCTCACACTGACACACTGCACACACTCACTGCACACACACTGCTCATTGCTCACTGCCACACTGCACACACACTGCACACTGCACACACACTGCTCATTGCTCACACTGACACACTGCACACACACTGACCACACTCACGCACACTCACACACACTTACGCACACTCACGCACACTTACGCACACTTACAGACACTCACACACACTCACACACACACACACACACACACACTTACACACACTTAGACACTCACACATACTCACACACACTTACACACACTTACACACACTTAGACACTCACAGACACACACTCACACACACTCACACACACTTACACACTCACAGACACTCACACACACTCACACACACTTAGACACTCACAGACACTCACACACACTCACACACACTCACACACACTCACACACACTTACACACTCACAGACACTCACACACACTCACACACACTTACACACACTTACACACACACTCAGACACTTACCCACACTCACACACCCATATACACACACACACTTTCTCTCCCATATATACATACACACACACTCTCTCACTCTACACAGACGGGCCGCGACCAGCACCACCACCCGCTCCCCCCCCTCCTCCCGCGCAGGCAGCGGGAGCACCGGGGACAGCGGTGGGGAGAAGAAACCCCCCGCTACAACCTCCATGCAGGCAGCATGGTTCTGAGGTAAGCGGCGACCTGAGGGACATCCCCACTCCCATCTCCTGCCCCGCGGCCTGTCCCGAGGTGACAGGGGGAAGCGGGGACAGGAGAGACATCCCCGCTCCCATCTCCTGCCCCGCGGCCTGTCCCGAGGTGACAGGGGGAAGCGGGGACAGGAGGGACATCCCCGCTCCCATCTCCTGCCCCGCGCCTGTCCCGAGGTGACAGGGGGAAGCGGGGACAGGAGAGACATCCCCGCTCCCATCTCCTGCCCCGCGGCCTGTCCCGAGGTGACAGGGGGAAGCGGGGACAGGAGAGACATCCCCGCTCCCATCTCCTGCCCCGCGGCCTGTCCCGAGGTGACAGGGGGAAGCGGGGACAGGAGAGACATCCCCGCTCCCATCTCCTGCCCCGCGGCCTGTCCCGAGGTGACAGGGGGAAGCGGGGACAGGAGGGACATCCCCGCTCCCATCTCCTGCCCCGCGGCCTGTCCCGAGGTGACAGGGGGAAGCGGGGACAGGAGAGACATCCCCGCTCCCATCTCCTGCCCCGCGGCCTGTCCCGAGGTGACAGGGGGAAGCGGGGACAGGAGAGACATCCCCGCTCCCATCTCCTGCCCCGCGGCCTGTCCCGCGGTGACAGGGGGAAGCGGGGAGCGGAGGGACATGCCCGCTCCCATCTCCTGTCCCGCGGGATGAATATGCGCTAAAGCGCGGCGGCCATTTTTTTTTCTCGCGACCCCGTTAGTAACGCGG
Source organism: Ascaphus truei (assembly GCF_040206685.1). Taxonomy (NCBI): domain Eukaryota; kingdom Metazoa; phylum Chordata; class Amphibia; order Anura; family Ascaphidae; genus Ascaphus; species Ascaphus truei. The sequence continues at coordinate 88,550 of NW_027457315.1, forward strand.
TGGTCTCGGGGTGGACCCCGAGACCCGCGTTATAACGGGGTTTAGCTGTATATATAATCAAAAAATAAATAGATGATACAGTTCTCTGGCTAACAAAATGCTTTTATTTGTGTGAGCTTTCGGGATACACTGATCTCTTCTTCCGGCGATGTTACAAGGAATGAAGCAAGCAAAGGGTATACTTAAAAACAGTGTCTCTTGGAATGTTATCTGTGCTTGTCCCTCCCCCGTGTGTGGATGAGATTTATGGCTAGATAAATGGTTCCTGAAAGTTAGTGATGTAAGAGTGTGTGTGTATCTGTGTGAATATAAATGAATGGAGAGTCCACAGTGTATACAGTGCTTTACAAAAGGTGTGTGGAGTGAGAGTTAATATAAATGGTGTGGGTAGGTGTGGAAATGTGAGAGATTGTAGCATAACTAAAAGTGTGTGTAGAAACTATGTGGTCCCTATTGGTGTATAGGGATGGAAAAACAAGGAGTATTAGTATGTGTAAGAGACAGCTGTGTGTGCGTACATATAGCCCAGTATGTACAGACATGGCCTATAGCGCTCATGGGAAGAGAGTTCACTTGTGTCAGTAATGACTCATAAAATTTCGATCTCTGTTTAGACCACCGCTAAGTGTCCCGAACAGTTGCATAAATTTGTATTCATGCAATCGTCTCTCTTTCGGTGTTTTAAGATTGCCTTTGAGTATGGCCACCTTCAGATCGTTCATCTTATGGCCAGAGTCAGAGAAATGTTCGCCGACAGGACTGTCTCTTGTTCCACGTGTGATGCTGTGGCGATGCAGGTTCATTCTCTTGTTTAGCCCCTGCCCCGTCTCACCTATTTAGTAGCAGCCCCCTGAGCATTTCATGCACATGATGAGGTACACGATATTGCTGGAGGAACAGGTGAACCTTCTTCTGATTTTGTATTCCCGATTCCTGTTCGGTATTTGTATTGTGTCCGCTGTGTAGAGCATTGCGCAGGTTTTGCATCTTGCGTCCTGGCATGGTTTCGTCCCGCATTCAGTTGTAGTGCTGAATACTTTACTCCTCACCATAATATTCTTGAGATTATGAGGTTGCCTGTATGATAATAAGGGTGCTTCAGGGAAGACGTGTTGCAGTCTTGTATCTTCCTGGAAGATGGGTTGTAGTTCCCTGGCGATCTTGCATAGGGCTCCTAGGTGTGGGTTATATGTGACCACCAAAGGTACCCTGTCGCTTGTCTCTTTCTGTTTGTATTCAAGGAGATCACTTCTTGGTATTCTGGTGGCTTTGTGAATTTGCTGGTCTACAATTCTGCGGTTATATCCACGGTTTATAAAATCTGATCTCAAGGCTTTAATCCGCTGGTCTCTGTCTGCTGTGTCGGAGCATATCCGAGTTGTATCGTATGGCTTGACTGAAGATGGTTGCATGTTTGGTGTGTGTCGGGTGGAAGCTGTTGTCCCTCAAATAGCTGGCTCTGTCTGTAGGTTTGCGGTATACAGAAGTCTGTAGTTGGTTGTTCTTTATAGTAATGGGGGTGTCTAGGAAATGTACTTCATCTGGGGAATGGGTGAGTTTGAGGTTGATTGTCGGGTGGAACGTATTGAAGTTGTCATAGAAATGTAGGAGATCCTGTTCGCCAGAGGTCCAAATCAGGAGGATGTCATCGATGTAGCGAAGGTATGTAAGGGGTTTCAAGTGACAGGTGGAAAGAAAGTCACTTTCCAGTTTTGCGCAGAACAGATTGGTATACTGTGGCGCCATCCGAGTACCCACAGCGGTCCCGGTTGTCTGGAGGTATGTGTCATTTCCAAATATATATATATATATATAATATATATATATATATGAAACAAAAAGAAGACGGCGCTGCTCCCATAGTATAATACTGTAAATAGATAATTTATTGATAAATGCTGCTAGATTACAGACACTTACAATAGATAAAAAGGTCATAATCAGTGGTTAAAATGATCTTGGTGCATCACCCGTTATTCCATCTGTGTGCCGATCCAAGTGCAGCTGGTCTGGTAAGCTTCCGTTGCGGACGCCAGGAACGTGCGCGCGCACTCAATCTCTTCCTGGTATTCAAGTCTCACGATAGCTGGTCACCGGGTAGTAGCACAGGATCCAGGCACAGTTCAATAAGCACACCCTGCACTGCTCCAATACAGGAATGGAATGGCGCCAAAGTAATGACGAATATACTTCTGATGTATTAAAGTCCAATATTTTCTCTTTCCCTACGCGTTTCGTCGCTTCATGCGACTTCCTCAGGGGTTAACACTAAACTGTTGGAGAACCACATATATAGCTAAATACGTGATTAAATGCTTCAAGGCACATGGGTAATAATTAGATAATTAACTTCTTGGGGCTGGGTGGGGGGGAAAACATGGAAAAAACATGAGGTTGAGAAAAAAATGACAATTACATGACAAATACATAAAGTGATAGTTATAAAAAACATACTATATGATAATAAAAGATGTGCAAATTATACATGAAGAATAATTATTTAATATGTGATAGTAATTAAAAACATTCAATAAAAGTGATAAGATATACATGTATAAAATAGATGATACATGTATGCTATAACAATTGACATAAAATAGTGTCCACACGGTAATGTAGATATGTTGTTAGGGCCTTTCAAAGATAGCCTGATCTACATTCAAAACAATAATTCTCATGTCGTGTCGTCCTCTAAAGTCTCTCCTAAGGCCCGGGCCATAGAGGGGTGAGGAGTTCCGAGCTGCGCTGATGCTGAGGCTCACCTGCTGAAATCTGCGCGATTTCATGCCCATGCAGGCGAGCAAGCAGGCGCGATCGGAGGCGGGGGGAGACTGAGGGAGGCGGGGCAGTGACGTCTCTGGGCCAATCGCCCGCGACGCACTGAAGTCGGCGCCGTGACGTTGACGCAGCTCCACGCTGATTGCATGTTTTCAGCCGACAGCGCGCTGAAAAACAGCTTGGCGCTCAGCTGAAAACTCCAGCGCCTCAGCACGCCTGCGGACGCTCACGTGAGCCACCTCTAAAGGCATCCACATTGAGGATGCAGGGGCTCAGCGCGGAGCGTCCGCACAGCTCAGCACGGCCTGTCCTTCTATGGACTCGGCCTAAGTCTGATTCCCAGTGTCTAATGTAACACAGTCTGGTCTCGTTGGGCGTCACTGGACAGATCACTTCCCTGTACATCCTAGATGTGAGTCCCCTTGTGTCCGTAGCTCTAGCACACAGCTGCTCAAAATTTGTTCGTGCCGGTCTGATTGGGGTTTTGTTATAAAAATCTCTGATCTGGAGGTATCGATAGAATTCTTTATTTGGGATAGCTTTAGAGGATTTAATTTGCTCAAACGATTGTATGTAATTTCTACCCTGCAGATCCTTAAGACGGGTTATCCCCGCTTGAATCCAATTGAAGAGGTTCTTGCTATTCAGCCCTGGAGCGGAGTCTGGATTGCCGGCAATTGGGGTCATCAGTGAACCTTTGGTAGTCAAGTGGCAGCTAAATTTTGTGGCCTCCCAAACTCTTAATGAATTAACCATGGTCTGTAGCGGATATATGTGTGTATACCAGTGTTACTTCTCTGGGCGTGTATGTGTATACCAGTATTACTTCTCTGGGCGTGTATGTGTATACCAGTATTACCTCTCTGGGCGTGTATCTGTATACCGGTATTACCTCTCTGGGCGTGTATGTGTATACCAGTATTACCTCTCTGGGCGTGTACGTGTATACCGATATTTCCTCTCTGGGCGTGTATGTGTATACCAGTATTACTTCTCTGGGCGTGTACGTGTATACCGATATTTCCTCTCTGGACATGTATGTGTATACCGGTATTACCTCTATGGGCGTGTATGTGTATACCAGTATTACCTCTCTGGGTGTGTATGTGTATACCGGTATTACCTCTCTGGGTGTATATGTGTATACCGGTATTACCTCTCTGGGCGTGTACGTGTATACTGGTATTACCTCTCTGGGTGTATGTGTATACCGGTATTACCTCTCTGGGTGTATGTGTATACCGGTATTACTGTGAAGGTAATAAAGTATTATAAGAAACTATTCGTCCATTTTGTATGCATTCCGCCATATTGAATCTGCTTTAATTTCAAGGCTTGGAAATAACGCAGTATGTTTTTATATAAGCTAATAAGTCTCTCTCTTTCTCTCTCTCTTTCTGAGGTGAATCGAAACTCAACCAGGAGCCTTTTTTCTGCTAACTCTCGGTTTCCTGTGAATTCAGCTGGTTTACAGAGAATCGAAACTGAAACTTATTGTCTGCCTATATATATTCTGTAATACATATACTCGGCACGTCAGTCTGAACTACGGAGCCTGAGGGAACTGATACATGACTCTGTGTCATTTATTGGGATCCGGGGTGCACCCAGGCTTGTGTTATACTAATTTGGCAATCCACATCTGAGCAGAGACCCTGACATGAGAAGGGAACCTCAACATTTGGCGTAGCCGGCAGGATCCTTGTGAAGGGACACCGGAACAATCCTGGACCCGTCTCTATCCACGGACGACCGTCCCCTGACCGGACTGATTGAGGCCTGATCAACCTCTAAGGACAAGGTAAGATATATTCAGAATATATTTTTACCGAACTCCTGTCAGTCTGTTCAGGTTGGCGATCTCTTGGTTGACGGTAACAGTATTGTTAATCTATACAAGACCATAGAGTCCGGTGGTTCCCGCCAAGGATTTATATAGTTAGTAAGGTCTTGTGACTGCCAGATGTGTGGTTTATATGTATGCTTGTAGTCATAGGGGTTACGGAATCAAATGTAGAAAATAGACACAAGGGGAAGAGTCTAGTGATATCTATTGTTAGATAATCGGAGGACCGTCCATACAGGTGACGGTCCGGGGAGTGTCTGCGCACCTTCCCGTCTAGGTCAATTTATCACTGAGACTCAAGAATCCCGGTACCGCCGGTAGTGGCGCAGGTTCATACGAGGTTGTTTTGGAAGATAGACAATGTTCTCGAGGTTATTTAGGGGACGAGTGTGTAAGGATATCTATTGTTAGATAATCGGAGGATCGTCCATACAGGTGACGGTCCGGGGACTGCCTGCGCGCCTCCCCGTCTAGGTCAATTTATCGCTGAAGCTCAAGAGTCCAGGTACCGCCGGTAATTGGCGCACGTGTCCGAGTTTGTTTTTAAAATAGACAATGTGCTCGCAGTTTTTAAAGAAGGATTTGCCTTCTGGTGCACGGGATTCCGTAACTCTTGTGACAGAACGGGAGGGAAAGAAGTATACCAAGAAATGTAAATTGTTGTTCAAACTGTTAGATTTACCCCCTACGGGAAGATTGCAACCGAAGTTGTTAAGAACGAATATGAAAATGTGTAAGGGGAAACTGAAAGATGAAGGCCTGTGGGAAAATGCAGAGAAATTTCTGAGTGTTGCCATAGATCTTCAGAAAGAAGGTTATGAAGAAGTAGAGTGTGGAGAGAGAAATAAGAAATGTTATTGTTATGTGAAACCAGAAAATGTGACCCCTGGTTCGGTAGTGGCAGAAAAAGACCAAATGTTACAGGGAAATCCACCCCCATACCCGCAGACGACCGGTAGACCCTCTACCTCAGCCCCTGTACCGGCCCCTTATTGGGTATGTTCTGTTTGCCAGTGTCAAAAATCCCCTGGTTTATATGCAGGAATTGGGATACAATTAGATACTGTGTATATTATTTGGAAGGGAAAGAAAGTGTTATAAGTGAAGAAAAAAAAAAAAAAAAAGGTGCAGTTTTAACATTTGAGCACAGGCAAGTAAGACAGGGAAAGGAGTCTTAGCCTGCCACCTAGTGGCCGAGAGAGAGAACAGAACGGAAAAGAATGCCATCCCTGGTAATATTTATTTGAAAACTTTGTTCGTGCTGGCCACACGAATGGGTCTTTTAAAACCAGAAAATATTCTTTTTCCTTCTGTTCTAATAGCAACTAGAAAGAGGAGTCTTTTTCTATGGGAGGGAGAAGTTCAGGGAGCGCAGTCTTATGTGTTTTTTTTTTTTGAATCCCACATGGAAATATACCTTACGTTAGTATGAGTCAAAATAATTCTGTTGAGGGACAGAAGGGTACCGCTGCATTTATTTTATCATTGCCAGGACAGAAGTTAATATAAGAACAAGTGAAAAATAAAGCAAGTACGCTGTTTAAAGTATGTAGTATTACTGCAGCAGAAGGCAGGTTACAGCCAGAAGAGTGGCGAAAGATATTGAAAGAAAAGAGAGGAATTTTGAATGATAACAACCTGCTGAAGATAGCAGAAGCCTGGTTTAATGTTACCAAGGCTGTCCAGAGAAAAATAGACCGAGCAGGAGATAGAAAAGGGAGGGAAGATTGTTTTAATTGTGGTGTGACTGATTTATCTATGCTCACTCCTTTGTTACCTTCGCTTCCAGCTCCAGCAGCACCCCCCAGTACCCGACCCCTGCCCATGGTTATATGGGCAGACGCCCAAGCAGGTAGAAGGCGCCCCAATAATGTATGTCATCTCACCCCCTTCCTGGTAGACACAGGTAAAGCCAAGAGTGTAATTAGAGCTGCAGACATACCCGACCCTTCCTATTTGTCTGATATTGATGTTTTATGTGTGGGGGTAGATGGCACACCGCGCTCTAGCCCATTAACACGACCCCTACAGATAGGTCCCTACCCTGAACTATTTGCACGATTTGTAGTTTTCTATACTTGCTCGCTTAATCTGTTTGGCGCTGATGTTTTGTCCAGGTTACAGGCCTCCATAATATTCTCCGAGGACGACACCATTGATGTACCCTCCCCGCTCTGGGAATCAGATGTCTCTGCCCTTTGTTCCCTTCCGATACTTTTGGCATTAGCGGACAAACCCTCAGCTGCCAGTATACCGCCCGCTGTCATGGATAGGATCCCGTCCAACTTATGATCCACCGGCCCTGAGGATAACGGGCACCTAAGGGTACCGCCCATTGTTGTACAGCTCAAATAAGGGGCCCCGTTTCCCCGTAAACTGCAATACCCCTCTTTTCCCTGTGAAGAAACGCACCGCGAAGGGTGAACCTGATAAGTATAGAATGGTTCAAGATCCTCAAGCAGTAAAAGATGCAACCATTGTACGATGTTTTAACAACAAATCCCTTTCAGATGACCCCAGAGGCTTCCAAGAATTTCACTGTTCTCAAACAGGTAATATCCTCTGCCCCTGCCTTGGGCCTCCCAGACTATGATTTACCCTTTAAACTTTTTGTATCAGAACAAAATGGACATGCAACTGGAGTGTTAACACAGCCACACGCTGGCCGATGTCGACCTATTGGTTATTACTCCAGCCGCCTCGATGCTGTGGCTCGTGGTGGACCGTCCTGTCTTCGTGCTGTCTTTGCTGCTCAAGCACTGCTGGATAGAACTTCGGACATTGTTCTAGGGCATGACCTCATTCTCCTGGCACCACATGACATTGCTGCTATTCTCAATCAGACACAGCCAAAACATCTGTCCGCTGCCAGACACCTCAGGCTGCAATGCTCGCTTCTCATTCCAGACAATGTCACCCTTCTCCAGTGCCAAGTGCTTAACCCCTCCACTCATCTTCCACTTCCCGAGGGGGGAGATATGCAGGGACACGAACAAGAATAAAGCACAGCTGGAGTCGACCTACCCCATGATTGCTTCGAACTCATGAAGATAGAAACTGCGCATCTGCCCACGGTGAGTGAAACGCCGATACAGAACCCAGATCTAATCCTGTTTGTGGATGATTCTCGATATGCTGATCAACAAGACACGCACCTACCATACGGGTTATGCGGTCACCACAGACTCTGTGGTCCTACTGGCAAGCACACTACCGTCAACAGCATCTGCACAAGAAGCCGAACTACAAGCCCTCACTGCAGCGTGTAAACTGGCAGAAGGACAAACGGCGAATATCTACACTGACTCTAGATGTGCCTTTGGAGTAGCACATGATTTTGGCGTCATTTGGCAAACAAGGGGATTTCTGACAGCAGCAGGAACACCAGTGAAACACAGCTCAGCCATACAAGCTCTGATGGACGCCCTACTCCTTCCAAGCCCTGTGGCCATCCTGAAGGTAAAGCCCATGGGAAACTGAACACAGAAGAAGCCAGAGGAAACCATCTGGCGGATGCTGCGGCAAAACAAGCTGCCAGCGGGATACGAGAAGTGGAAGATCGAGTGGACACGACAAGGATAGTTCCGTTAATGCAGAACCTCCCAGTGAATCGAGAATATCTGAAGAAGTTGCAAGAATCTGCAACAAAGGAAGAAAAGGAAAGCTGGAAGAAAAGAGGTGCATCGCCCCAAGAAGGAATTTATGAGTACAAAAATAAACTTTGTCTGCCATGGGCACATGGAGCAGCACATCTCTCGAAGACTCTTATGAATGCACTGATCGACAAATACTATGTAGCGCCTGGAATTACCCCAATGACTAGTAATTTCTGCAAATTATGTACAATTTGCGCAAAGTGTAACCCAGGATGTGTGGAAAAACCACCGCAGAAATATCTTGCAAGGCCCTGCTTTCACTGCTACGTTAGCTAAAGAAATTTGGTCCGCGCTAGGGACCACCCTTGCTTTCCACACCCCATACCATCCCCAGAGTAGCGGAAAGGTAGAAAGAATGAATGGCACACTGAAAACTAAATGTTGAAAATGGCCCAGGAAACAAATATGCCCTGGCCAGATAGTCTACCCATTGTTTTGTTCAGTGTTCGATACACCCCATGAGGGGAATATGCTCTATCCTCATTTAAGATACTGTTTGGTACTGCCCCCAAACTTGGTTGTTACTACCCACAGCAGTTACAGATGCAGTCTGATGTTTTGACCAAATATGCAACTGCCCTAGCGCAAGAACTAACCAATATGCATGGTCGAGTGTTTTCTTCTATTCCAGATCTAGATACCGGGACTTATAAACTCGTGCCCGGAGACTGGGTGCTTGTGAAGAAATTTGTAAGGAAATATTCCCTAGAGCCCAGATATGATGGTCCTTTCCAAGTTCTGTTGACCACAGCGACATAAGTCAAGCTAGCTGGCAAGAACACCTGGATACACGCCTCTCATTGCAAGAAGGTTCCAGTTCCCAACGAGGACACCTCAGAAGGAAAAATGATTCTATATATCCTTTGTTTGTTAGGTTTGGGGGAGGCACAAGAGATTGCTATCACCCAACATGAAGGGGCAGTCACGTTTTGGTATAATTCATCCAATACTCATGTAGCTACCTTCTCCTTCAATTACTGTAATATTGTCAGCTGTTCCTCAACCGATTGGCAGTGTAATATGTACCGAGACACTCCGAACTCTAGAGCCATATATATATATGTGTTACAGACAGTTATTGGGGACAGGAATGTGATTACTGGGGAGCAGTAGGATGGAACACGGGAACAGATTAGGGATACCAACCACAGAATGGCCTAGCACGAAAAGACAGAAATGGTTTGTGAATTACACCCGTGATGCGCTACAAGGCCTGGCTGACCAACTTGGACCCACTTCCACTATGACGTTCCAAAATAGAATGGCTTTAGATATGATATTAGCAGAAAAAGGGGGGGTTTGCCATATGATTGGAGATGCGTGCTGTATATATATTCCCGGGAACACAGGCCCGGACGGTAAGGTTACCACAGCTATTAATAAACTGAAAGATTTGTCTGATGAACTTAAAAGAAATTCTGGTATAACAGACCCATGGGACAAGTATTTCTCGTGGCTGTCTGGCTGGCGACAATGGTTGACACAACTGGCAATATTTCTCCTGATTATACTTTTGGTTCTGGCAGTAGTGGTCCTCTGTGTTATCCCGTGCTGTAAGGGTCTCTGTAAGAAGGCTGGATCTGAGGTTATACCCACAATGGTAATGTACAACAAAGACAATATTGATCTGGAAGATATACCACTGCAGAAATCACCCAAGATGTTCAATTACAGTACAACCAAACTCGAATAAGGGGTGACCACTCTAGAATCCCAGACCCTAGTGTGTTTGTTTGAGGTCAGGGAACCCTTTTGTGTATACTGTAGGTCTTCGAGTTTAGCGAGCCAGAAGTTGTCGGGGATGGGACAAGCCCATGAACAGCCGACCAACACCCTCAGGTAGGGACTCTAGCACAAGAAATAGAAATTAGGGACAGACCGCTTCCTACAAAATGTCCTTTTAGTGTCATGGGGGGAATGTGAAGGTAATAAAGTATTATAAGAAACTATTCGTCCATTTTGTATGCATTCCGCCATATTGAATCTGCTTTAATTTCAAGGCTTGGAAATAACGCAGTATGTTTTTATATAAGCTAATAAGTCTCTCTCTTTCTCTCTCTCTTTCTGAGGTGAATCGAAACTCAACCAGGAGCCTTTTTTCTGCTAACTCTCGGTTTCCTGTGAATTCAGCTGGTCTACAGAGAATCGAAACTGAAGCTTATGGTTTACAGAGAATCGAAACTGAAACTTATTGTCTGCCTATATATATTCTGTAATACATATACTCGGCACGTCAGTCTGAACTACGGAGCCTGAGGGAACTGATACATGACTCTGTGTCATTTATTGGGATCCGGGGTGCACCCAGGCTTGTGTTATACTAATTTGGCAATCCACATCTGAGCAGAGACCCTGACATGAGAAGGGAACCTCAACATTACCTCTCTGGGCGTGTACGTGTATACCGATATTTCCTCTCTGGGCGTGTATGTGTATACCGGTATTACCTCTATGGGTGTGTATGTCTATACCGGTATTACCTCTCTGGGCGTGTATGTGTATACCGGTATTACCTCTCTGGGTGTGTATGTGTATACCGGTATTACCTCTCTGGGCGTGTATGTGTATACAGGTATTAACTCTCTGGGCGTGTATGAGTATACCTATATTTCCTCTCTGGGCGTGTATGTGTATACCGGTATTTCCTCTCTGGGCGTGTATGTGTATACCGGTATTACCTCTCTGGGCGTGTATGTGTATACAGGTATTAACTCTCTGGGCGTGTATGTGTATACCGATATTTCCTCTCTGGACGTGTATGTGTATACCGGAATTACCTCTCTGGGTGTATGTGTATACCTTTATTACCTCTCTGGACATGTGTATACTGGTATTAACTCTGTGGGCGTGTATGTGTATACCGGTATTACCTCTCTGGGTGTGTATGTGTATACCGGTATTACCTCTCTGGGCGTGTATGTGTATACAGGTATTAACTCTCTGGGCGTGTATGAGTATATCTATATTTCCTCTATGGGCGTGTATGTGTATACCGGTATTTCCTCTCTGGGCGTGTATGTGTATACCAGTATTACTTCTCTGGGCGTGTATGTGTATACCGGTATTACCTCTCTGGGCGTGTATGTGTATACCAGTATTAGCTCTCTGGGCGTGTATGTGTATACCGGTATTAGCTCTCTGGGCGTGTATGTGTATACTGGTATTACCTCTCTGGGCGTGTACGTGTATACCGGTATTAGCTCTCTGGGCGTGTATGTGTATACTGGTTTAGCTCTCTGGGCGTGTATGTGTATACCGGTATTACCTCTCTGGGCGTGTATGTGTATACCGGTATTACCTCTCTGGGCGTGTATGTGTATACTGGTATTACCTCTCTGGGCTTGTATGTGTACACCGATATTTCCTCTCTGGGCGTGTATGTGTATACCGGTGTTAGCTCTCTGGGCGTGTATGTGTATACCGGTATTAGCTCTCTGGACGTGTATGTGTATACTGGTATTACCTCTCTGGGCGTGTATATGTATACCGGTATTACCTCTCTGGGTGTACTGCTGCGGCCGAGTTTATTTGAGCATTTGCCCGGTCTCGGCCGCAGCAGTAACCAGGCGCGCGCCGGGATGTGCCTGGCGCGCGCCGAAGCCGCGGAGGAGCGCCCTCCGATCGGGGCTTTCTCCCTCCGCTCGCCGGGTCCCCCGGAACCCCCTGCCGCCGTCCCCCACATCGCGGGACACCAGGGCACCCTCGGGGAGCCCTGGACGCGCGTGCAGGGGGCGCAGGCACCCGATGACGCGTGACCGCGCGTCGCACGCCGAGGGAGTGCGGCTAGCATGCCGGGGCATCCCCAGGCTTGCGGAGCTAGCCGCACTCAAATAAAATGTGCCGCCTCTGAATGTGTATACCTTTATTACCTCTCTGGACATGTGTATACTGGTATTAACTCTGTGGGCGTGTATGTGTGTAAAGGTTTTAACTCTCTGGGCGTGTATGTGTATACCGGTATTACCTCTCTGGACATGTATGTGTATACAGATATTAACTCTCTGGGCATGTACGTGTATACTGGTATTACCTCTCTGGATGTGTATGTGTATACCAGTATTACCTCTCTGGACATGTATAGGTGTACGGTATTACCTATCTAAGCGTATATGTGTGTAAGGGGGTCACCCCCGGTTCCCCTGATTTTCCTTTGCCCCCTGCCTTACCCCTGTGGCAGTGGGGGAAGGGGACGGCGACTTCTCCCGGCGGGCACCGCCCTCTTGGTTTTGGCGCGAGCTTCGCCCATGCGCAGTAAAGATCGTGCACGCGGTCCCCATAGGAAAGAGCTTTGCCAAGGACTACAATTCCCAGCAGCCTCTGGGGACTGCACTTTCACCCTGGTCACAGGCAGCATTGAAGCCAATAGAGCTGGCAGATTCTCATGCTGCAAAGTTGCAACAATGTTGTGTGCAGACAGACAGGGTTTTTGTCAGTTGGAGCACACTAGTCAGTCAGGAAGAAGCAGAGCAAGGAGGCAGACAGGGGAAGGAGGTAGGGTACGGGAGAGAGGGATCCCCTGTACTAGCCAGCACCCTCTTGGCCCAAGATAGCTCTAGTTATCCCATATAGTGAGTGTTGCCAGGGATGCCCTAGAGTAAGGGACCCTGTCACTCAGGTTAGTCAGTTGTTAGTGGGAGTCAGGACTGGGCCTCGTTAGGGGAGTAGGCAGACGCTTAACCCCTTAGGCCCCAGATAGACTCTCCCTCTCCAGGGTATGGTGTATGTAGGATTGGTTGCTGTGTGTTGTTGCTGCATGTGCTGGGCGCAGTGTGTGCAGCGTGTGTGAATGTCTGCAGGCTGACGGTGAGAGCTGTGTGTCTGCTGCAGGCTGTTAGGAGTAGCGAGTAGCTAGATGTTAGGGAGGATTAGGGACTTGGGTAGCTAGGGGAGTGGGGCAGGTTTTTACTCCGCAGGCCCTAGGAGATTTCCCCAAGCCACCCCAGGTTGCGGTTCATCAGGGACAGGCCCTAGGTTAGGGTTCCTGTCACGTTAGGGTTAGTTAGGGATAGTCAGGGATAGCGGCGGCTGCTGTTCCCGTGATTCGGTTGCTGTTACCGTGAGACGGTTGTGTTCCCGTGAAGCGGAGGGACCCTCGTTGGGGTTCCTGGAGAAGTACCTGGAAAGGATCAGACGGATGCATCGCACGTCTGACCCTTTGAGAAGAGTGTTGCAGGCCCGAGCATCGGAGTGCTCGGAAGGTACCTCTGTATTATATGTGCACCAACAGGCCTATTAGTTCACAGTGACTGCGCAGTCACCCACGATCTCCGTAGGAGTACGGGACATTGGGTGGGGATTACAGGACACTGGGTGGGAGCACCAGACATTGGGCCTGAGGTGATAAGGTTAACTGGTTATGAGGTTATGTAAATGTGATGATATTCTCCATGCATGTTAGTAAAGTCATATAGTTAATATACATGCTGTCTACGTGATTATTATTGTGATTGTCCTGCGAGGAACCACTCCCCCTCTGGTGGGAGCCATCGCAGGTGGAGGCGCTGTACCGAGAAGATGTTGTAAGTGATCACCCCTAGTATAATTACCCCAGGTTCCCCGTGGCGGAAGCTCAGCCCTCCTGTGAGCCAACAGGTAATGCACCACACCTATGGTAACACCGTATGTTTCCCCGCACTCACACTGTATATGCGATTGGGTGGGGTGGAATACCCGTTACATGTGTATACCGGTATTACCTCTCTGGGCGTTTCTGTGTATACCGGTATTAACTCTCTGAGCGTGTACGTGTATACCGGTATTACCTCTCTGGGCGTGTATACCAGTACTACCTCTCTGGGCGTGTATGTGAATACCGGTATTTCCTCTCTGGGCGTGTCTGTGTATACCATATTACCTCTCTGGGCATGTTTGTGTATACCAGTATTACCTCTCTGGACATGTATGTGTACGGCGGTGTTACTGCTCTAGGCGTGTACGTGTATACCGGTATTACCTCTCTGGGCGTCTATGTGTATACCAGTATTACCTCTCTGGATGTGTATGTGTATACCGGTATTACCTCTCTGGATGTGTATGTGTATACCGGTATTACCTCTCTGGGCGTCTATGTGTATACCGGTATTACCTCTCTGGGCGTCTGTGTATACCGGTATTACTACTCTTGGCGTGTCTGTGTATGCACGTATTACCACTCTGGGCGTGTATCTGTATACCGATATTACCTCTCTGGGTGTGTATGTGTATACTGGTATTACCTCTCTGAACATGTATGTGTTTAACCGGTATTACCTTTATGGGCGTGTATGTGTATTCCGGTATTACCTCTCTGGACATGTATGTGTATACAGGTATTAACTCTCTGGGCCTGTACGTGTATACTGGTATTAACTCTCTGGGCGTGTATGTGCATACCGGTATTACCTCTCTGGACGTGTATGTGTATACAGGTATTACCTCTCTGGGCGTGTATGTGTATACCGGTATTACCTCTCTGGACATGTATGTGTATACAGGTATTAACTCTCTGGGCCTGTACGTGTATACCGGTATTACCTCTCTGGGCGTGTATGTGTATACCGGTATTACCTCTCTGGGCCTGTACGTGTATACTGGTATTAACTCTCTGGGCGTGTATGTGCATACCGGTATTACCTCTCTGGACGTGTATGTGTATACAGGTATTACCTCTCTGGGCGTGTATGTGTATACCAGTATTACTTCTCTTGGCGTGTCTGTGTATGCTGGTATTACCACTCTGGACGTGTATGTGTATACCGGTATTACCTCTCTGGGTGTGTATGTGTATACCGGTATTACCTCTCTGGGCGTGTATGTATATACCGGTATTACCTCTCGGGACATGTATGTGTATACAGGTATTAACTCTCTGGGCGTGTATATGTATACCGGTATAACGTCTATGTGCGTATATGTGTATACCGGTATTACTTCTTTTGGCGTGTCTGTGTATGCCGGTATTACCACTCTGGACGTGTATGTGAATACCGGTATTACCTCTCTGGGCGTGTATGTGTATACCGGTATTACCTCTCTGGGCGTGTATGTGTATACCGGTATTACATCTCTGGGCGTGTATGTGCATACTGGTATACCTCTCTGAACATGTATGTGTATAACCGGTATTACCTTTCTGGGCGTGTATGTGTATTCCGGTATTACCTATC
This sequence comes from Ascaphus truei, assembly GCF_040206685.1. NCBI lineage: Eukaryota > Metazoa > Chordata > Amphibia > Anura > Ascaphidae > Ascaphus > Ascaphus truei. The sequence goes on from NW_027457315.1 coordinate 103,975, forward strand.
TGGGCGTGTATGTGTATATCGTATTATCTCCCTGGGCGTGTGTGTATACAGGTATTAACTCTGGGCTTGTATGTGTATACCGGTATTACCTCTCTGGACGTGTATGTGTATGCCGGTATTACCTCTCTGGGGGTGTATGTGTATACAGGTATTACCTCTCTGGATGTGTATGTGTTTACCGGTAATACCTCTCTGGGCGTGTATGTGTATACCGGTATTACCTCTCTAGGCGTTTATGTGTATACTGGTATTACCTCTCTAGGCGTGTATGTGTATACCGGTATTACCTCTCTGGGCGTGTATGTGTATACCGGTATTACCTTTCTTGGCGTGTATGAGTATACCGGTATTACCTCTCTGGGCGTGTATGTGTATACCGGTATTACCTCTCTGGGCGTGTACAGTATGTGTATACCGGTATTACCTCTCTGGGCGTGTATGTGTATACAGGTATTACCTCTCTGGGCGTTTATGTGTATACTGGTATTACCTCTCTAGGCGTGTATGTGTATACCGGTATTACCTCTCTGGGCGTGTATGTGTATACCGGTATTACCTTTCTTGGCGTGTATGAGTATACCGGTATTACCTCTCTGGGCGTGTATGTGTATACCGGTATTACCTCTCTGGGCGTGTACAGTATGTGTATACCGGTATTACCTCTCTGGGCGTGTATGTGTATACAGGTATTACCTCTCTAGGCGTTTATGTGTATACTGGTATTACCTCTCTAGGCGTGTATGTGTATACCGGTATTACCTCTCTGGGCGTGTATGTGTATACCGGTATTACCTTTCTTGGCGTGTATGAGTATACCGGTATTACCTCTCTGGGCGTGTATGTGTATACCGGTATTACCTCTCTGGGCGTGTACAGTATGTGTATACCGGTATTACCTCTCTGGGCGTGTATGTGTATACAGGTATTACCTCTCTGGGCGTTTATGTGTATACCAGAATAACCTCTCTGGGCGTGTATGTGTATAGCGGTATTACCTCTCTGAGCGTGTATGTGTATACCGGTATTACCTCTCTGGGCGTGTATGTGTATACCGGTATTACCTCTCTGGGCGTGGATGTGTTTACCGGCATTACCTCTCTGGGGGTGTTTGTGTATACCGGTATTACCTCTCTGGGCGTGTACGTTTATACCTGTATTACTTCTCTTTGCGTGTCTGTGTATGCCGGTATTACCTCTCTGGGCGTGTATGTGTATACCGGTATTACCTCTCTGGACATGTATGTGTATACAGGTATTAACTCTCTGGGCCTGTACGTGTATACAGGTATTAACTCTCTGGGCGTGTATGTGTATACCGGTATTTCCTCTCTGGACATGTATGTGTATACAGGTATTAACTCTCTGGGCGTGTACGTGTATACCGGTATTACCTCTCTGGGCGTGTATACCAGTACTACCTCTCTGGGCGTCTATGTGTATACCGGTATTACTTCTCTTGGCGTGTCTGTGTATGCCGGTATTACCACTCTGGATGTGTATGTGTATACCGGTATTACCGCTCTGGGCGTGTATGTGTATACCGGTATTACCTCTATGGGCGTGTATGTGTATACCGGTATTACCTCTCTGGGCGTGTATGTGTATACCGGTATTACATCTCTGGGCGTGTATGTGTATACTGGTATACTTCTCTGAGCGTGTAAGTGTATATCGGTATTACCTCTCTGGACGTGTATGTGTATGCCGGTATTACCTCTCTGGGGGTGTATGTGTATAAAGGTATTACCTCTCTGGATGTGTATGTGTATACCGGTAATACCTCTCTGGGCGTGTATGTGTATACCGGTATTACCTCTCTGGGCGTTTATGTGTATACTGGTATTACCTCTCTAGGCGTGTATGTGTATACCGGAATAACCTCTCTGGGCGTGTATGTGTATAGCGGTATTACCTCTCTGGGTGTGTATGTGTATACCGGTATTACCTCTCTGAGCGTGTATGTGTATACCGGTATTACCTCTCTGAGCGTGTACGTGAATACCGGTATTACCTCTCTGGGCGTGTATGTGTATACCGGTATTACCTCTCTGGGCGTGGATGTGTTTACCGGCATTACCTCTCTGGGGGTGTTTGTGTATACCGGTATTACCTTTCTGGGCGTGTACGTGTATACAGGTATTAACTCTCTGGGCGTGTATGTGTATACCGGTATTTCCTCTCTGGACATGTATGTGTATACCGGTATTACCTCTCTGGGCGTGTATGTGTATAGCGGTATTACTTCTCTTGGCGTGTGTGTATGCCGGTATTACCTCTGTGGGCGTGTATGTGTATACCGATATTACCTCTCTGGGCGTGTATGTGTATACCGGTATTACCTCTCTGGGCGTGTATGTGTATACCGGTATTACCTCTCTGGGCGTGTATGTGTATACCGGCTTTGTACCTGGCATCAACACTACGTTTCCCTGCCTTTGATCTGGATAAAAGAGACTGCAACGTGGTGTGGACATCACAATATATATGTATATATATATACAGTGCTCGACAAATAATGATAAGCTGTCGCCCGTTGCGAGTGGATTTAGGCAGCAGGCGACCCGTGCTGCAGCTCAATGAATTCCCCTGCTCGTGCCAATTTTTTTTTTTTAAATAAATAAATAAATAATCCCCCTCCCTGATTGGGTTAAAAAAAAAGTTAAAAAAAATGGCGGCAAATCCTGTGGTCCCGGCGCGCGTGCACAGGGCAAGCAGAGTGTCCTGCCATTTGCGCTGCCTGTTCCCCCCAGCAACCCAGAATCCCCCGCATCCCTCCCCCCACCAATCCCCCGCATCCCTCCCCCCCCGAATCCCCACGTGGGACGGAGGGGGAAGCCCAAACCAAGCCCCGCGCGCAACCCAGCCCCCCCCCCCCTCCGCTCCCCACGTGGGACGGAGGGGGAAGCCCAAACCAAGCCCCGCGCGCAACCCAGCCCCCCCCCCTCCGCTCCCCACGTGGGACGGAGGGGGAAGCCCAAACCAAGCCCCGCGCGCAACCCAGCCCCCGCCCCTCCGCTCCCCACGTGGGACGGAGGGGGAAGCCCAAACCAAGCCCCGCGCGCAACCCAGCTCCCCCCCTCCGCTCCCCACGTGGGACGGAGGGGGAAGCCCAAAACAAGCGCCGCGCGCGATCCAGCCCCCACACCCTCCCCCCTCTGCTCCCCACGTGGGACGGTGGGGGAAGCCCAAAACAAGCGCGCGATCCAGCCCCCCCGCACCCTCCGCTCCCCACGTGGGACGGAGGGGGAAGTGCCAACCCAGCTTCCCCCGTGCGCGCCTCCTGCGCCAGTCCGCCTCCTGCCCATGATCTCCCCCTAATCACCTGCCCCCGATCCTCGCATGCTGCCCGGGGGTGTCCGGGGAGCGTGCTGCGGCGTCGGCCGCTTCCGGGGGGGGGGGGAGGGACGGGACCTGGGGGGACCTGCTGCTGCTGAGGCCCACGCTGCGCTGTGTGTCCCATGTCTTGGAGAGGGCCCACTGCCGTGCGGAGACCCCACTGCTGCCACGTGTGACCCGGTGAGTGTGT
>NW_027457315.1:112500-136833 GCF_040206685.1 Ascaphus truei
GGGTTGAGAGAGGCTGGAGGGATGAGGGGAGAGAGAGAGAGAAGAGGGATGGTAGGGAGAGTGGCTGGAGGGATGGGGTTAAGAGAGAGGATGGAGGGATGGGGGAGAGAGAATAGATGGATGGGGTTAAGAGAGAGGATGGAGGGATGGGGGAGAGAGAATAGAGTAATCGTGTTTAGAGAGAGGATGGAGGGATGGGGGAGAGAGAATGGAGGGATGGGGGAGGGAGAATAGAGTGATCGGGTTAAGAGAGAGGATGGAGGGATGGGGGAGAGAGAATAGATGGATGGGGTTAAGAGAGAGGATGGAGGGATGGGGGAGAGAGAATAGAGTAATCGTGTTTAGAGAGAGGATGGAGGGATGGGGGAGAGAGAATGGAGGGATGGGGTTAAGAGAGGATGGAGGGATGGGGGAGAGAGAATAGAGTAATCGTGTTTAGAGAGAGGATGGAGGGATGGGGGAGAGAGAATAGAGTGATCGGGTTAAGAGAGAGGATGGAGGGATGGGGGAGAGAGAATGGAGGGATGGTTGGGAGTGAGAGGATGGAGGGATAGAGAATAGAGGGATGGTGGGGAGAGAGTGGCTGGAAGGATGGGGAGAATAGAGGGATGGGGTTGGAGAGGTTGGAGGGATGGGGGAGAGAGAATGGAGCGATGTGGGGAGAGAGAATGGAGGGATGGGGGAGAGAGAATTGAGGGATGGGGGAGGGTGACAGGATGGGGGGAGAGAGGGAATGGAGAAGCGAGAGAATGGAGGGATGGAGAGAGAGAGAGAATTGAGGGATGGGGGAGAGTAAGAGGATGGGGGGAGAGAGAATGGAGGGATGGGGGAGAGAGAATTGAGGGATGGGGAGGGTGAGAGGATGGGGGGAGAGAGGGAATGGAGGGAATGGGGAAGCGAGAGAATGGAGGGATGGAGAGAGAGAGAGAATTGAGGGATGGGGGAGAGTAAGAGGATGGGGGGAGAGAGAGAATGGAGGGATGGAGAGAGAAAGTGGAGGGATGTGGGGAGAGAGAGAATGGAGGGATGGGGAGAGAGAGAATGGAGGGATGGAGAGAGAAAGTGGAGGGATGTGGGGGGAGAGAGAATGGAGGGAATGGGGAAGCGAGAGAGAATGGAGAGATGGAGAGAGAGAGAGAATGGAGCGATGTGGGGAGAGAGAATGGAGGGATGGGGAGAGAGAGAATGGAGGGATGGGAGAGTGAGAGGATGGGGGGAGAGAGAGAATGGGAGAATAAATAACCCCTGCTGACCCTCCCCCACCGCCCCCTGACCGTGTCACCCGTAGTCAGGAGGGGAGAGATGCCAGGTAACCAATATGAGGTAAGAGGGGAGCCTGGCCCCCCGGTCATAGCACCCATATTACAGATGTTATCAAATCCCACAATGTTAAAGAAGTATATGCCAATGAAACCATTTAACTGGGAGATACAGGAGCCACAATTCAAGTCATTTAGTAGAAGCTTTTGCTTGAGTTGTGTAACACGCTGAGCTGGAGATGTACAGAGGAGGGAATAAGCAGGAAGCAGGTCAGCCGGTGAGCTCCGTAATCAGCATTACTTATATCTCCTAAACGTCGTCCCAACCATGTAATGCTGCTGAACAGCCTACACTTCATATACATGATATACTTAACCCTTTCTTTTCGCTCAACTCCAATCTAAATGATTTGTTAATTGGTTTGTAATTAGAGATATATTTGTAGCAGAATCCCATGTATGTTCTTTTTACCTGTTAAATACCTTTTTGTGTAATGAAATATATTACAGATCAGAGGTGCTTCCTGTTGCACTTGTGCTGTTAGCAATAGATAAACCGGATAGAAAAGACACTACACATAGATTTGATTAAATATAGCTTTATTTAATTTAAATAATTTATCTCCTTGCTGGTAGGGGTCTGCAACACATTACAGAGCGATATAGTAACACACTGAGCAATACATTGCAGGCCCCTCCGGCAGCAAAGGGGTTAAGATCAATGCAGGTAGATCTCACTTCTAATTAATGCACAAAGGGCAGTTTGTCGCTGTGATCCAGAGGAAGGTGAAACATAACCCCTGCTGTGTTGTGGGGGAAACAAATTCCTTCCTGACCCCAGTAAATGGCGATCGGATCATCCCTGGATCACTGTGCAGTGAGATCAGATGGAGCAGCACAGATCAGCGTTGTTATACACAGGGGCACACTCAGTATATAGAGTGGTGATGGGGCGATGGGGCCCCTGTGTATAATTAAAGGGTGATGGGGCGCGTGTGCCCCTGTGTATAACTCACATGATCCCCCATCCTTCTGCATATCTATCACAATCAGGGCCCCCGACAGTTGGGGACAGCCAGGAACTTTGTCCCGGGTCTGGGGAGGGCAAGGCCGGCCGGCGCTGCAAGTTGAGCCTGAACCTCTTGCCAGACCCGGCGGCCGGTCCTCTCATGGCTAGGTCCTGGCTCTCCCTCAGCTATAGGCCTCTTCCTTCTCTGTCTCACTTTGAGCTTCCAACGCTGGTGCGCGACGGGCTTCTCTGATGTCAGCGCGCTGGAAGTAAGCTTGGTCCAGCTTCAGGCAGCAGAGGAAGGCTTGGCGTGCACGCCAGCATTGGTAGCATGTGGGACAGAGTGGAAGAGTTGGTGTGCCCGAGCATTAGATGCCGGCAACGGCTGGGCGCGCCTGCGCAGTAGATGCCAGCTCCAGCTGGGCGTGCCTACATAGAAGACGCTGGCTCTGGCCGGGCGCGCCAGCGCAGTCGGCTCTGGCTTGGGCACCTGCACAGTAGACGCCAGCTCCATCTGGGAGCACCTGCGCAGTAGACGTACCTGTGCAGTAGGCTCCAGCTGGGCATACCTGTGCAGTAGACTCCGACTTGGCATGCATGCGAGCAGACGCCGGCTCCGGCCAGGTGCGCCTGCGCAGTAGATGCCGACTCTGAATGAGGGAGATGGCACAGTAGGATCCGGCTGGGCGAGCCTGCGCAGTAGACGCTGGCTCGGGCCAGGAGCCCTAGCACAGTCGGCTCTGGATGGGTACGCCTGCACAGTAGACGCCAGCTCCGGCGGGGTGTAACGATGTGCTCACCACAAACTAGACGGAACCGCGAGGCTGAGGTGGGGATTTGAGAAAACACCAACCCACAGCCACGAGGGCGCATCTTGATTGTAGATTGGTCAGGGTAGCCGGGTCGGGGTTGGAGAGGTACGGATCGTTGCGGGTAAGCCGAGGTCGGGGAGCCAGAGGTGCGGAGTCCAAGAGAAAAGCTGGGTCGGTACACAGGAGGTCACTGAAGCAGAGCAGGGAAAGGTAGCGAGAGACTGCAAGAAGGCAAGGCACGAGGGAGGTGAACACAGTTAACTGGAACAATGCTCAGCCGCTGAGGGAATGGAGAACAGGGAATAAATAGGAGGACTCACCAATGGGAAGCAGGAAGGAGGAGACTGCAGCAAAAGATACCAGGTGCAGGAGGCACCTATGCTTTAGAGGAGGAGAGCGTGCGCCCGTGAGTGGGGAAGTGCACGCGACTGCGCGTGTGCAGAGCGTGTCCGTGGCAGGAGTGTAACGCTTGTGCTCCCACGCACAAGCAAAGACAAGGAGGGGGACCCAGTAGCGAGGTTGGGAAGTTGCATGAGACACAAGATAGGAGAACGTTGTCACGCAGCTGGGTAGCGGTGCACTTCATCACATGAGCATGCCGCGCGCGAGAGAAGCGTGGCGCGTCCGGAAGATTGGAGCCATGCTCTGTGGCACAGCTGAACGAGCTGCACGTGCGCGCATGCTCTGTTAGCAAAGCGGAGCCGTGAACACTCAGGCACCAGCGCGGGGTGTGGGATGCCACTGGTAAGAAGAGAAGGTAGAGCAGAGTCAAAAGCACAAGGTTACAATGGTTGGTTGCTTCCTGGAGGATGTCCAGCCTCCTTAAAGGCATAGTGCTAGTAACTGAAGAGAAGAGCAATACTAAATTCAAAGTAAGGGTTCTTTAGTTAAATGCTTTGGCCAAAGTATTGTATGCCTGCTACCACGTCAAGGTAAACCCTAATCAGCAGGTCCTACTGCTGCGGCCAAGTTTATTCGAGCATTTGCCCGTTCTTGGCCGCAGCAGTAGCCTGGCGCGCGCCCGAGAGTGACGGGCGCGCGCCGAAGCAGCGGAAGAGCGCCCTCCGATCGGGGCGCTCTCCCTACCGCTGCCGGGTCCGCCGGGTCCCCCGGAACCCCCTGCCGCTGTCCCGCGATCGCGGGACACCAGGGCTCCCTCGGGGAGCCCCTGGACGCGCGTGCAGGGGGCGCACGCTCCCGAAGACGCGTGACCGCGCGTCTATGACGCGCGGCACGCCGAGGGGCGGCCACTAGCAAGCCGGGAAATCTCCCGGCTTGCGGTACCGGCCACACTTTATTAAAGTGTGTCGGTAGTGTACACTACCCGCACGATAGACTAACTTAGTAATAGAAAGAGGAAAGTCCCAGTCTTCCATAAAGCCCAAAGGAGGGCAAGTAGAGGTCCAGAGGAGATCCAAGCAGGAACAGCATGCAATGACAGGAACAGGAGGCATCGAGTACTGGAGTAGTACTGTGCATTACCAGGGCAGATAGCAACTGACTGTTATTTAAGGAGCAGCCGCAGCAGCAGCAGCAGCAGCAGCAGCAGCAGCAGCTGTTGGCAATGAGAGTCAGAGTGAAGCTTACTTCCTGCCAGGAGGAAGAGGGCAGGGTTTGCCAGAAAGCAAGATGGCGTCACTTGCCTCAGTATGCTTGAAGTCACTTCCTGTTTGTGAGATAAGGCAGGGGACGGAGAGCAGGCGCGGCCTCTGCGGAAGTAGGGAAGGGTTCAGAACACGAACAAGGATTAGAGAGTCTTGACTCGCACCTGAAGAGTGGCGCACAACGCGACCAGGGCCGGGGCCAAGCTCCGTGGCACACGAAGAACCGCGTGTGCGCTCTGTAAGGAGAGCGGGAATCTGAGATGTGGCAGGTAAGGAGGGAACACGCCCAGGGAGCGTGTTTCCCGATACCTTTCAGTACCCCCCCTCTTCTGGATCGAACTCTGAGCGATCCATACTAGACTGGGGGGAAACAGTCCATAAAAAGTTCTTACCAAGGCGGCAAGCAAAGTAGGGTTTCTGCAGATTCCAAGGAGCGGCCCGCAGAGAGTCCAGGCCACAGTACAGGAACAAGACAATGACCAGGAACTATGAACAGGAACTACAGTATAGCAAGACTTTAAAAACTGCCAAACCTGGAAACTACGGAAGCAGCATTCCATGGTCTGTAACTCAAGGGCTCCCTCCTGGAGTAGGAGGAAAAACATTTCTGGACTGTTGAAAGGAAAGGGACTCAAGTCTCCCAACGGTAAAGGGGTTCAGGGACGGCAGAGTCCACCTCGGGGGGTCCGTTTGTTTGGGCTGAGCATAATGTAACGCTGGTGCTCCCACGCACAAGCCAAGAAAAGGAGGGGTCCCAGTACCGAGGTTGGGAAGTGCAGGAGACACGAGATAGGAGAAAGTTGTCATGCAGCTGGGGAGCTGTGCACGGGCGCATCCGGAAGAGTGGAGCCAGGCTCCGTGGCACAGCTGAGCTAGCTGCACGTGCGAGCATGCTCTGTTAGCAGAGCGGAGACGCGTGCACTCAGGCACCAGCGCAGGGTGTGGGATGCCACTGGTAAAAAGAGAAGGTAGAGCAGAGTCAAGAGCACAAGGTTGCAATGGTTGGTTGCTTCCTGGAGGATGTCCAGCCTCCTTAAAGGCATAGTGCCAGTAACTGAAGAGAAAAGCAATACTAAATTCAAAGTAAGGGTTCTTTAGTTAAATGCTTTGGCCAAAGTATTGTAAGCCTGCTACCACGTCAAGGTAAACCCTAATCAGCAGGTCCTACACTACCCGCACGATAAACTAACCTTAGTAATAGAAAGAGGAAAGTCCCAGTCTTCCAGAAAAGCCCAAAGGAGGGCAAGTAGATAAAGTCCTTTTGTCAGGATGGAATGTGTAAGAGGTGTTTTCTACCCTCTACTGATGTCTATTTTTGATTAAATAAAGCTTTTTTCTTTTACTAATTGCGCTTGGATTGTTTATGGAGAGCAGTGACCGCCCAGACTCTGTTTTTCCTTTTCTGCTTTTACCTTCGCCGGGTTCATGGTGAGCCCCTTGTTAGAGATAATATACCCCAGAAAAGTTGTGGACGCTTGATGGAAGAAGCACTTCTCCAGTTTCGCGTACAGATGATTCTTCCGAAGTCGGAGAAGTACCTGTCTGACATGAGAAACATGCTCCTGTTCAGACTTAGAAAAAATCAATATATCGTCCAAATACACGACCACAAACCGGTTGAAAAGATCCCTGAATACCTCGTTCACGAAGTCCTGGAAGACGGCCGGGGCATTACAGAGATCAAAGGGCATGACGAGATACTTGTAGTGACCATCATGAGTATTGAAGGCCGTCTTCCATTCATCGCCCTGGCAAATCCTTACCAAGTTGTAGGCCCCCTGGAGATCCAATTTAGTAAAGATATTGGCCCCCTGTAGGTGGTCGAAGAGTTCTGGAATCAGCGGCAGAGGATAACGGTTCTTAATGGTAATTTTATTAAGACCCCTATAGTCAATACAGGGTCTTAGCGATCCGCCCTTTTTTCTTTACGAAGAAGAAACCTGCACCGGCTCACGACGAGGATTTATGGATAAAGCCATTTTGCAAATTTTCGTGAATATAGTCTCTCATGGCTTTCATCTCCGGAAGTGACAGAGGATAGGACGCAACCCTAGGGGGTACCGAGCCGGGCAATAAGTCAATCGGACAGTCAAATGGACGATGTGGCGGCAAGACCTCAGACCTGTCTTTGTCAAAAAATATCACAGAATTCAGCATAGATCTCCGGCAGACTTGTCCCTACCTCCTTGGGAGTAGTGGCTCCACAGATGCTGTTGGAAGAGACTGAACAGTTCCTGAGACAGAACGGGCTCCATTGGACCAGATTTTTGCATGCTGTCACGGTAGTGCTGCCCGCAGACCAGACCCATCCCTGAACAGCGGTGGGACGTTAGTAACACGCACCCGCAGCAGAGGAAGCGTGTCCGGAGTGTGGTAGTTTACGTAGACAGGCCAGGAGACTTAGTATGGTATTTGTCACGCTGTGCCCACCCCAAACTAGACGAGACCCTCGGTACTGAGGTGGGAAAAGAGTAAACACCCCCGACAGGCACAGGAATCTGCTCTGGAGTGTGCGTAGTTGCTTGCGCCGGGTCAGGAGCAGGGAGGGTAGAGGAGTAGTGAATACTTGCCGAGTTAAGAGTAATAGAAGTACGGAACGTTGGAGGTACTAGTCGCTGGGGTCGGTGCTGGAGAAGGTAGAATAGTCGAGGTCCAAGAGCCTAGTTCAGGTTGGAGAGTTACGGAGGGTCAAGGGTAGCCAAGGTCGGGGGTTCCAGAGAAGCGGTGGTCCAAAGGCAAGCCAAGGTCGGTACACAGGAGATCAAACAAGACAAGGCAGGATATCTAAGAGACAAGAGAGATAAGCACAAGCACAGGAGCAGGAAGCTTATGGTCAGCCAATGTGCCAGTGGTACTGCTGAGCCTAAATAGGTGAGACAGCCCAATAGGAGCAAGAGGCGGAACTGGGTCGTGTTCGTGCGGAGCCTGTGATAGGCTATGTTAAGGATGCCAGGTGAGAGTGCTATCAATGGCCTCTAGTCCCACCGGGAACTTCTTGTGAACGAGCGAAATCTAGTTTCTCTCGGCAAAGCTTTGGTCGACAAAATTACCTCTAGAGCCGGAATCTATGGAGGCCACTGTGGACACGAGAAAACCCTCCCCAGAGAGGGTAACCAGGAGCAGAATCCTTGTGAGAGGCCTTATAGCGATAGGGGATAAGGAGAACGTCCCCAACATGACCCCCCTGGACTGCCCTGGGGTTTTAGAACCCTCCGCCTTCTGTGGGCAAGGAAGAGCCTGGTGCCACGGGCTGGCGCAGTACAGACACAGGCCAGTGTCTCGTTAGTCGACAGCTTAAAGCCTCCCAAGTGCATGGGTATTTGGCTCTGGGGGTGAAGAGGTTCTGGTGGATGCTCCTGCGGAGGCGAGACTCCTGGGGCGAACAGTAGACATTGGGCTCTCTCGGACCCCCTCTCTTGCAGCCGTTGGTTGATGCGAATGCAGATCGCGATCAATTCCTCGAGATCAGTCGGACGCTCCTGCGTGGTGAGTTTGTCCTTCAATGACTCAGAGAGGCCATGGCAGAAGGCGCCCACCAGGGACTCATCATTCTATCCTGTCTCTGCAGCCACGGTCCGAAACTCGAGGGCATACTTGGCGACCAACCGGGTTCCCTGGGCGATATGGAAAAGGGAAGATGCTTCCATCACCTTGCGTCCGGGCGTGTCGAACACTCTGCGGAACTCCCGAGTGAAGAGTCCGATGTCTTGAGTGAGGTCCGGTCTCACATGTTCCCCGATGGGGGAGGCCCAGGCCAGGGCGTCGTCGGTGAGCAACGGAGTGAAATACGCCACTTGGGATTTAGGAAATGGGAAACGAGAAGGCGTAACCTCGAACTGAATAAAACACTGGTTGAGGAACCCACGGCAACTGTGCTGGTCCCCTGCATAACGGCGGGGCGTAGGAAGTCGAGGTACAGCCGGCAATGACAGCGGGTCTGCTATGAGTCCAGTCGTGGTACGAACCAGGGAAGGGACCGCTGTGGTTGGAGCGGGTGCTTGTTCTGTAAGAAGGCGGAGGCTCTCCTGTAACATGAGCATGCGCCGGTCGTTGTGCTCGAGGTATTGTTCAAGTTTGGAAAATATGTTGGCGTGCGTGCTCAAGACTCGCCCCACCTGTGCTCACCACAAACTAGACGGAACCGTGAGGCCGAGGTGGGGATTTGAGAAAACACCAACCCGAAGCCGCAAGGGCGCCTCTTGATTGCAGATTGGTCAGGGTAGCCGAGTCGGGGTTGGAGAAGTTACGGATCGCTGCGGGTACTTAGCCAAGGTCGTTGTTGGAGAGGTACTGTGACACTCGTGCTGCCCCCAAACCTGACAGGACCCCGGTACTGAGGTGGAACGGAAGGATACCACGCACCCACAGCAGCGGTGGCGTGCCCGGAGTGTGGTATAGAGCGAAGCTGGACCGGGGGCAAGGAAGAGGGTTAGTCAGGTACTTGCTGAATCCAGAGTAGAAGAAGGTAGAGTGGTTGTGTCCGTAAGCCAAAAGTCTGGGAGTAGAGACAGCTGCGTAATCGAATGTCCATTTGCCTGGTCCGAGGATTAGAGAAGACAGCGTAGGCGAATGTCCAATTGCCAAGTCTGAGGGGTAGAGAAGACAGCGTAGTCGAATGTCCATTTGCCAAGTTCAAGATCCAGAGGAGGTTTGCAGACAATCCAAGGTCAGGAACTCAGGGGCTGAAAAAACAAGAGCTATCCCCCGAGTGCCGTGCACAAGCTGCACGGGTTCTCGCGCGCCCTGTAAGGCAGATGGGCTGGCGCGCGCGACCCGGAAGAAGAGGAGAGGCAGTGTGGAAGATGCCCACGCCAGTGGGGAAATGACGGGGATCCAGGGCAGCCGCGGTGCCTGTTGTGGCAGCAGGTAAAGGAGCGCCGTGGCCCGAGGACCCTTACAGTACCCCACCCCCCCTCGAGGATCGAACTCCGGAGATAACTTCAGAGTAGGCGTCTTCAATCTGATATTTTTTGAAGAGAGCCAAACCTTATCTCCAGGTTTATACTTATGTGCCTCCTGACGAAGACGATCTACCTGTCTCTTCTGCCTCTAGGCCGAATCCCATAATACCCCTTGAATCCTCTTCCATGATCCCTGAAGAGTGGCAATCATAGAATCAGCAGCAGGAACTCCTGAAGTGGGTGTGGGAATAGGGAGCTGATTAGGATGATATCCATAATTTATAAAGAACAGCGACTCCTGTGTGGATTCATTCCTGAGGGAGTTGATGGCGAATTCTGCCCATGGGACTAATTGTGCCCAATTATACTTAGTCAGAAGAAAAACATCGTAAATATTGTTCCAGGGATTGATTCATGCGCTTGGTTTGGCCATTGGTTTGAGGGTGATACCCAGATGAAAAAAGAAGGGAAATACCTAGACTCTGAGAAAAAGCGTGCCAACATTTCGAGACAAATTGAGTACCACGATCAGAAACAATAGAAAGTGGAATACCATGGATACAAAAAATCTCTTTCAAAAAAATATCAGCCAGTGTGGCAGATTATGGTAACCCCTTGAGGGGAATAAAATGGACCTGCTTGGAAAACCTGTCAATAAGCTACCTACCATACTTCTGACAAAGAAAGGAGTGAACACGGCAGTCTGCCACCTAAAGAACTTCTAGTCTTTGAAACCCTTAAAAGGACATTCTCCACCGCCCCCATCCTACGCCACCCAGATCTCAGGCTTCCCTTTACCCTAGAGGCTGACGCTTCGGATATCGGTGCTGGCGCCATCCTTTATCAAAGGCAATCCCCACAGGATAAGCTCCATCCCTGTGGGTTTTTCTCCAAAAAAAATTCTCCAGCACAACAAAATTATGATGTCGGCAATAGAGAACTGGCCTTTAAACTCACCCTACAGGAATGGAGACATCTCTTGGTAGGTACTGAAAACCCCATTTCAATCCTTACCGACCATAAAAACCTGTTGTATATAGAGAACGCACGCCGTCTAGGCTCCGGTGGTCTCTTTTCTTTTCTAGGTTCAATTATTTGATCTTTTTCATCCCCTGATCGAAGAATCAAAAAGTGGATGCGCTCTCACGGCAATTCATGGTCGAAGACAAATCCCAGGAGGTTCCAGAGACGATTCTACCCTCCAAATACGTCATTTCGGCCAACTCTTTCAATGTCTTGAATAAGGTTCTGGCAGCACAGGCTAATCTTTCCAGAGATCTCAAGGTGTCGGAGGGTCGTTTGTATGCTGCTCCACGCTTCCAAAGGAAGATACTAGAGTGGGGTCATTCATCCAAGTCCGCCGGTCATCCTGGTATCAAGAAGACTTCCGACCTCATCAAGCGAACCTTTTGGTGGCCCAGGATGCTGAGAGATACGGAAGTGTTTGTCAAATCCTGCCCAACTTGTGCCCAGGTCAAGACGACTCGCAGAAAACCGACAGGTCTTTTACAGCCATTACCCATTCCGGAACGCCCATGGAGCCACCTGTCAATGGATTTTATTGGAGAACTTTCCACTTCTAGAGGGATGAACACTATCCTGGTGGTCATGGATAGGTTTTCCCAGCAGGCCCATTTTATTCCCTCAAAAAGTTACCCAATTCTGCCACCTTGGCAGACGTCTTCGTCAAAGAGATTTTTCGCCTCCACGGGGTCCCACTGAACATTGTTTCTGACCGCGGCTCACAGTTTATCTCTAAGTTCTGGCGAGCCTTTGCCCATAGGATGGACATCACCCTTCACTTTTCTTCAGGGAACCACACTCAAACAAAAGGGCAGACTGAGAGAACAAACAAAACACTGACGCAATACCTGCGCTGCTTTGTCTCCAATAGTCAGGATAATTGAGTGGACCTCCTCCCTTGGGCAGAGTTTGCACACAACTCTTTAAAGAACATTTCCACACAGGAATCTCTGTTTTTTGTAAATTACGGCTTCCATCCAGTATGACTTCCGATTTCTTCAATCCCATCCGGGATCCCGGCAACAAACGACCATATTAAAATCCTACCGGAATCTTGCAGGAAGATCCAAAAGGTACTGGCAGAGGCGATTCGCAGACAAAAGGCACAAGTGGACCGTCACCGCTGAGAGGTGCCTGATTATAAGACAGGAGAATCTTAAATAAACGGTTTATAAGGAACTCCTGGTGGAGGCCTCTCCTATCGGCCTCTCCTGCGCCATATCCATCGCCACAGGGCTCCAAGAACGTTCCTCCCTCTCTGTCTTGGCCCCTCAGATGCATTCACATGGGCTCTGCTGCAAAGCCTGGGGAAGCAGCACTTGAGTCCAGATCTCACGGTCTCTTCCTCTGCGTCTTCCTCTTCCTCGGCTTCTTCCTCTTCCTCGGCTTCTTCCTCTTCCTCGGCTCCCTCCTCCTCCTCTTCTTGCTCCTCTTCCACCGCCTCTTCCTCCTCGGCTTTCTCTTCAGCTTCCTCCTCCTCTTCCTTCTCCTCTTCCCCCTCCTCGTCCTCCTCCTCCTCCGCTTCTTGCTCCTCTTCCTCCGCTTCTTCCTCCTCTTCTGCCACTTTGTCGTTCGCGCACTCCTCTTCATCCTCACGCACCATAGATGGTGTATAGTGCACTATGGAGCTGGAGCCGGAGCTGCCGCAGTCCCACGCTGATAGGCTGAACGGCTCCAAAGCCTTGTGATCCCCGACCTGCAGGAGACATAACGTGTGTGTAACCAGGACAGTGATGCTCTGTATCACAAGAGCTCCTCTGCCACTAATACCCCCTCCGCCTCCCCAGAACCCTGTTATACCCCACTCCCAAGGCCCACAACCCTATTATCCTCCCAAGACCAATACCCCATTATACCCACCTCCCCAGACCCAGTACCCTGTTATACCCCCCCTCCCCAGGCCCAGTTCCCCGTTATACCCCCTGTGGCGAGAATGGGGTTAATCAGGCCATTAATAAAGGTATTATGCCCGGCTGATTAACCCCAACTCGGGGTTAAAAGTATCTGCATTGCCCTGATGTATTTGCTCCTGTCCCAGCCTTCTTACCCCCAGTTTGCAGCCTATTTCCTGCCTGTCATAATAGAATTACATACAAAGTGTGCTATAAGGTTTTCAGGCACAAGATGGCGTTGTGAGCGCCGAAGCTGGCGCTGATTGAAGAAGTGTGGCTGTATACGGGTGGTCTGTTTGAAGCATAGGTATCCTTTTTCAAACACGCAAGTTCAATTGAATAAGTGGCTTGCGGTTAGATTTGAAGTGGTTTTTCGACAGAATGCATCCGTACCTTGTTAGCTCACATAACATGAAAGGAGGAAAGTCTATTGCCGTGGGAATTCGGTCAATTGACGTGAGAACTAGGTGAACTTGGTATCTCACAAGAAAGCCTTTCAATTAAGTGGGATAACTCTCGAACGGAGACTGCTTCCCCTTTATACCCCTATCCCCAGGCCCAGTACCCCCTTATACCCTCTGCCCCAGTACCCGTGATAACCCCCTCCCCAGGCCCAGTACCCTGTATTACCCCCAGGTCCAGTACCCAATTATACCCACCTCCCCAGACCCCTACCCTGAAGAAGTAGCACTTTCTAGCTACGAAACGCGTAGGATTAACATATGCTGTATTAGTAGCCTTTTTAAGGTATTTTATTTGTATATTTGTATATGTATCCATGCATTTGCTGCCACCTTTCCGAGATGCCGCTCGGGTGTCTGTACTGCTAGTCACGCCCCCCCATGTGACGTAATTGTATTTTCCCTGGTGTATCGCAATCAATTTTTCTCTACACGAATGGAGTAGCACAACGTTATATATGTGCTGTAGAGACTGATTCGCATTGACCACACACATACAGTAATGTGTCTGCCACAGCCGAGGATTTTTACATCAGCCCAACATATGGTGACCGAATACTGATGACAACAAGGAGGTGCTTCCCCCACGAGACTCCCAACCGATTTGGATGTCCTGTGTAAGCTGCCATTACCTTGAGAGGCCCAGACGCTATCTGGAGATCGTAGAGGAATACTTACCAGAGGGACCCTCATCCATCACCCATTCTGATGCCAGCTGTGTGGTAACTTCGTGTATTGTACACGTAAATGCGATTGATCTATAATTTTTATGTACGCAGAATATTTACCCTCTTTTTTTACACTAAAATGTTTTGATATACTTCACTATTTGCGTTTTGCTCTGTTTTTTGTCTTTTTTACACCATACACTGGCCCGGTACCCCGTGATACACCCCTCTCCTTGTTCAGTACCCCATTATACTCAGTCCCAGTATCCAGTTATACCTCCTCTTTGTCAGCCTCCTCCTCATCTTCTTTATCCTCCCACACTATTGATGGCATATAGTGCCCTAAGGAGCTGGAACTGGAGCTCTCAGGGTACCACGCTGACAGGCCAAACGGCTCCACCTCCGTGTGCTCCCCGACCTGCAGGAGACATAACGTCTGTGTAACCAGGACAGTGATACTCTGTATCGCAAGAGCTCGTTGCCATTTATTCCCCACTCCTCAGGCCCAGTACCCATTATACCCCCCTCCCCAGGCCCAGTACCCCTTTATACCCCCAGGCCCAGAAACCTGTTATACCCCCAAGCCCTGGCCCAATACCCCGTTATACCCCCAGACCAAGTTCCCCATTATACCACCCAGACCCAGTAGCCCGTTATCCCCCCTTCCCCAGGCCCAGTACCCCATGCTACCACCCTCCCCAGGCACAGTACCCCGTTATAAATGAGGCCCAGTACCCCGTTATATCCCCCTTCCCCAGGCCCAGAACCCCGTTAAACCCACCTCCCCAGGCCCAGCACACCTTTATACCCCCTCCCAGGACCAGTACCCTGTTATACCCCCTCCCCAGGCACAGTACCCAGTTATACTCCTTTCCCCAAACCCAGTACCCCATTATACCCCCCTCCCCAGGCCCAGTACTCCATTATACCCCCTCCCCATGCCAAGTACCCCGTTATACCGTAACGTACTATTCCATAAATAGTGTCCTGTACAACAGCTAAAAGTACTGTATGTGCAGCTGATTCACAGCTCAGTGATTCCCATTCACCTGTAAAGTGCTACTTCCACCTTCCTGTCGAGGGGTATTCTCCGCCCATGCCTGTGATACAGAGGATAGTAATGTGAGCACATGTATTCCTCACTCATAAGCATGTCCTTGCACTGTATGGGAGGTTTGACAGTTAAACCAATTGTCCACAGCACTCAAACAGCAACAATCTTCAACGCAAAGTTGCTTCGCAATGTTAGCAACTTTTCGGAGTAATAGACCCCTTCAAGGCCCGTTTCCATGTCACACTAATGGACAGTGGTACTTCCCTTTAATTAATCCTATCTAAGGAACCTGAATGGTCCATTTGACTCGCCCTTGCAGTCACATATAGGGGCCTATGCTAGTAGCCTTCATAAAGCAACTTGCTGGTTCTATTACGCTTAGGCAGGACCGCGTTCATTTGAGGTCCGGGACCCCCTGCTTCCTGAGATACAGGCCCCGTTATAGGGTGCATGTATCTCCTATGCATTTAAATGTCTCGTGTCACATGACCGGATTACATGATCGTGTCACATAACGGGGCCTGTATCTCAGGCAGCATGTCAACGCGGACCTCAAGTCAACGCGGTTCTGCTACGGAGACCTGCTCATGCACACTAGTATTAAATTTTTTATTAAAACAGCTTCATTTCCTTAGTGGCTGGTTGCAAAGGAAATGAAGGGATTCAACCTCAATAGCCTGTTTATTTGGGGCAGAGGGGGTGGATGAAGGGGGTAGTAGACCCAGGGAGGGTAAATAGGCCTACCTGGAAGGTTGCGGGAGGAGTTAACCTGCGGAACCGCTATGGTAATGAAGGGGTTAACCAGGGCTGCTAGCACCCGCTATGAATAAACATCCATCCTTTGGGCAACTACCCCCTTCATCTAATCCCTCTATCCACAATAAACAAAAACACACAACAACCCTACTACCCACCTCCTCTACCCCCAACAACCCCCCCCCCCACAGCCCCCAACACATACAGCACAGTAATGGGCAAAATTACTATTATCGAGATATGGATAATAGTGCTTTTGCCCATTCTAAAACCAAAAATTAGCGTCATGACGTCACGTAGCATCCGGTTGCCATGGCAACACGGTGTCATCTGATGCCGCACAGCCATGTTCACTGCAATTGGAGGGGGAATTGCAGAAGAATAACGGACAATGCCGGAGTTGCCGCCACCACACCACACCGCCACCCGCGATTGACAACCCGTAGCCCGGAGGTAAGGGCCCAAAACCCGGAGTATCCGGGTCAAACCCGGAGAGATGGCAACCCTGGCTATTATCCATATCTGGATAATAGTTATTTTGCCCATTACTGTCTGTATGTGTTGGGGGGGGGTTGTTGGGGGTAGAGGAGGTGGGTAGCAGGGTTGTTGTGTTTATTTTTCTTAATTGTGGGTAGAGGGATTGGGTGAAGGGGGTAGTAGCCCCAAGGATGGATGTTTAGGTCTACCGGGTGGTATCAGGAGGGGTTAACCCCTTCATTACTTTAGCGATATTAACCTCTAAGGTAATGAAGGGGCTGACTCCACCTACAACCTCCCGCAAGGCCTAAACACCCACCAAGGGCCAAACACCACCTTCACCCACCCCCGCTACCCACAATAAACCTGGCACTGGTAGTTAACCCCTTCATTGTCTTAGCGGTTAGCCGCTAAGGTAATGAAGTTGCCTGTACAGTAAATGCATTTTTCATTAATCTGATTCATGCCGGGGGCCTCCTACGGTGCTGATATTACTGTGTATTAGCTCCCGAGACCCCCGGCATCAATCCGATGAGGAAAAATTCACCGCCGCCTCAGAAACTTCTTGGCAGCTTCACGACAACTTTTTTTGGCGAAAAGATTTTGGGAGTAAATCGCCATTCTAGAGCCTCGATGTGCCTCGGGCTACTAGAATTGCACCAGTTTGAAAACTGGCGATAAGTGGCTTATCGCCGCTCACTTGTTGATTTGTTTTTGACGGCTGAAAAAATTGGCGATTCAACCCACTTATCAACACTTACTGAATTGCTGTAGGCATTTTTGGCCGATAACAGCTAAAAAGCCTCGATAAGTGGGTTATGAAGGCTACTAGCATAGGCCCCATAATCTCCTATAGTCAGTAGCAGCACACCTCCCGGAGGTCACATGGGAACAGGCCCTGAAGGAGTCTATTACTCCGAAGCATTGCCCCCCTATTATAATCACTGATTGCTGTTTGTGTTTCCATAGTTGTATAGTGTTTTCTCCCTGTGTTAGTCCTGCACTCCTCATTATGTTTCTGTACCATTTATTGGTGATTTGCTGTATAATACATCTTTTCTTTGCATCTTTCTCTTCATGTTCTGGCATTTAGGTGGTGGATGTGCACTACATTTCTGTTGGTATATCTTATGGCTTTCAGCTAACTTATAGCAGGGTTGTGCAAACTGGTGGGTGCTAGGTTTTCCTGATGGGCGGTTGCAGAGGCCTCACGCTCTCCCCCAAGGCATTTAAATGAAATGCAGGGGATCGCGTGAGGCCAAAGTAACTCACTTACCGGGATGCAGATGCATGGTGTGACAAATGCAACGTCACGTCACATGACCCGTCACCATGGCAACACGGCAACACATCGTCACATACCGCTGCGGGGTCTCACGGGATGTCACATGACCTGGCAGCGTCATTTGACACTAGAAAACGAGATAGGGGGACCTAGCAGGGGGGGCAGCTACAATAGTTTTCACACCCCTTCCTTATAGTATACTGCAATTTATTTTAGTGTTCCTTTACCCCGCCTCATCAGTATGCTCCTGTATGCTCTGGGTAATCACACTTGCAGCAGTTAGGCTCATTATAGCTAGTTCTTCTGTGTATAACTTACACTTATAACTATGCTGTGAGTGGTGTACTATAGATTGTGTACTGATAGCTATCGGTGTGCATTTTGGGCACTTGATAATGCATTAAGGTTGTTAGTACAGATTGTATACTGGGTGTGTTGTACTTTGCACCTGTTATCATTGTACAGCTTTATTCTAGATGTGTTGTTTATTAAACTCTTTTCATTTAGAATAATAGTATTTCTTTATTTTGGGTGTCTTAGTTACCCCAGTGAGATTGTTACTGTTTGAGTGCTGTGGACAATTAGTTTAATTCTATATATTGCTGAAGGAATTAGGGATTCCTCATGTACACTGGGCACCGATTCACCTCTTTAAGATTCTTTGTTACTTGCCAAGAGGGTAGGGCTGTTTGTTTTTGTATATATATGTTAGGTTTGAGGGTGTTCATCTAAAAATCCGTGGGCCTACACAGATAAACCATTATGATGGAAACATACTCACTACAAACTGTAGCGTTATATGTGCTATACAGAAGGGGTACGTGTGTAGTGAGAATGAGGGAGCATGTGTCTTTATATAACCCTTAGTGTGTGAATCTGAGGGAGTGTGTGCTACTGTCTAATAGTTACTGTTTTTGTAAAGCATAACGAGAAGTGTGATTGTGTGTTTATATATATTTCTTGTGGTGTCTTTGTGCTTCTACAAGAGTTTCAATCTGTGGCATTTTAGTGTGATTGTGTGTGAATATAACTGATTGTGCGTTTGTATTTTTGGAGCAGGAACCTGTTAATTCTGTCTGTGTGTGTGTAAGTGGGAGAGAGTGTGCGTGTGTAAGTGGGAGAGTGTGTGCGTGTGCGTGTGCGTGTGCGTGTGTATGTATACAGGACCGAAACTCAGTGCTGATATTGTCTCTCATGCTGTGCCAATATATTCTCTCTGTGTGTGTATGCTTTTCAACTGGGGTTCTGCGGCCGCCAGGGTGGGAGAGCTTGGACTCTCCCATGCTGTCCCAGACCCAGCGACACCCCCACATAGCAGTGACCCGGAGCTCAGGGGCAGCAGCCGCCCAGTCACTGCTATACTTCCTCTTCCTGCCTGCTCCAGTCGGTGCCACTGAATAGAGGGAGAGAGAGGATTGGGAGCGTGCTCTCTCGCAGGGGTCTGTCTGTGTGTAAGTGTGAGAGTGTGTGTGTGTGTGTGTGTGTGCGTGTGTGTATGTGTATGTGGGCGAGTGTGGGTGCACGCGCGCAAGGAGGAGAGTGTGAGCGGGATAAGGAGTGTAAGGGGAGAGTGTGTGGGGGAGAAGGAGCATAAGGGGGAGAGTATGAGGGGGAGAAGGAGCGTAAGGGGAAAAGGAGCGTAAGGGGGAGAAGGAGCGTAAGGGGGAGAAGGAGCGTAAGGGAGAGAGTGTGAGGGGGATAAGGAGTGTAAGGGGGAGAGTGTATGGGGGAGAGGCAGCTTAAGGAGGAAGAGGGGGAGAGTATGAGGGGGAGAAGGTGCGTGAGAAGGAGCGAGAGGGGGAGAAGGAGTGCAAGGGGGAGAAGGAGCGTAAGGGGGAGAAGGAGCGTAAGGGGGAGAGTGTGAGAGGGATAAGGAACGTAAGGGGGAGAGTGTGTGGGGGAAAGGGAGCGTAAGGAGGGAGAGGGCGAGAGTGTGAGAAGGAGCATGAGGGGGAGAAGGAGAGTAAGGGGGAGAAGTAGCGTAAGGGGGAGAGTGTGTGAGGGAGAGGGAGTGTAACGAGGGAGAGTGTGAGGGGAAGAGGGAGCGTAAGGAGTGAAGTGAGGGGGGAGAGAGACGCGGCAACAGACAGGGGGCGAGGGTTGGGGTTTCCCAGTATTTCAAATTCACTTGTGAGCACATTCACATATCTTAGACAGGTCTGCAACCCCTGCCTTTCAACCATTATCACCTAGCATACAGTGCTTCCACCGCAGCAAGGGATTCTGGGAAATAACATGCAAATGAGCATATATATATAGAAAAGAGAAGACAGTTGGCACACTACTGACCAGGCAAAAACAGATGCTTATCCCATATGAATAGAACAAAAAGTATATTTACTAGATTGGGGTCCAGAAAAAAAAGAGACAGCACACTGCATTTAGTCTTCAGAGAAAAAACTGTATTGAATCACAGGGCACGGCAACCAACGTTTCGGTCACCCAGAGGGACAACCCTGATGAAGGTCCCTCTGGGTGACCGAAACGTTGGTTGCAGTGCCCTGTGATTCAATACAGTTTTTTGTCTGAAGGCTACATTCAGTGTGCTGTCTCTTTTTTTGCTGGACCCCAATCTGGTAAATATATATATAATATAAAAGATAAAGAAAAAGCGCCCAATCCTTGTATAAAATCAGATATAAAAGGTTTAATATTCCATGGACAGACAAATGCACACTCACACTTTGTCAATAAAATAAAGGCATGTTATGGGACCACACATAGAAAAAACAACAAAACAGGTAGCGCTAACCGATATGTAATTAATAAAATATGTTGATATATAACACCTTATGTATGGACCAA
Organism: Ascaphus truei; assembly: GCF_040206685.1. Taxonomy (NCBI): domain Eukaryota; kingdom Metazoa; phylum Chordata; class Amphibia; order Anura; family Ascaphidae; genus Ascaphus; species Ascaphus truei. The sequence continues at coordinate 132,507 of NW_027457315.1, forward strand.
TATTCAAACGTAAGGGGCTGCCTAGTGATACAACACACTGACCCCCTGGTCAGAACAAGTACATGGAAAGGGAATATGTATCTGAAGGCGCCTGTAAGAACAATGATATATAAAAAGACGCCTGTATGAACATATATATAATATTAAAACTGGTTTAGTTACACACAGTGTGTCGAATCATTTTCTTCAAGTGCACAGTCAGGATCCTAAAGGTTTAAAATGTATCGCAATAGAAAGTATTACTCCACATTGGAGAGGAGGAAATGCTGTGAGCCTGTTGGGGAGGAGAGAATCCTTTTGGATTTACGAATTACGTACCCTATCCCCACTAGGCCTAAACATGGACTTCGATTTGAAGGCTTTCCTGGTTGGATAGTCCTGCACTGCATCAATACATCCCACTTACATGGTATCCATTTTTTGCAATTTGTCCACATTTTTTAAGAACCCATTGCTATTGAATATTTGTCAGACAATATTCTATACATACATAATACCAAGCCTATTATAGTGTATGCATTTTCTGTATTTTCTCTTTTAACCATTTATTGTATGTACAACACCAAGTACTCTCAGTTTCATTATAGAGAAAACTCACTAATGTCACTTTATTTTCACATCCAGTTTTTTAGTGTTTTTATTTCTTAGTTCATATATTATTCACACATATAGTGTTTATATGCACTGTTTATTTATTTATTTATTTATTTATAGTTAACACACATATTTGCAGTTTGCTTATTACTTTAAGTGGTCACATCATATTAATCCACACACTTAAGTCACCACACTTTATGTCATATCCACATTATTATTATGTTGTTTTGTATTAGCTAGTTATGTATTAGTTATTTGTATGTCTTGTTTGTGATTCAGCTGAGTCCACAGACCGCAGCAGCACAATTAAATATTGACATGAACTATCTCATTGCGCATGTGTCTGAGCACACAATATTGACTAAGAACTACCTCATTTGCCCGTATGCGCATGTGCACAAGTCTGCAGGTGAAAATAATTCAATTAATTACGGACGCTCTATTTAAGGGACCTTCATGGACTTTTATAATCATATACCCCTGAGGAAGAAAGCGGATAGCTTTCGAAACGCGTAGGGTGGCGGATTTAACACTTCTGCATCTCTGTGTTTGGTGATTTCCCTCCACGACATAGACGAATCAGTGTTTGTTGCTATTCAGATAGTTGGTCGCTTGTGAAAGTGTGTCGAATCTGCTGCTGCTGACCTGGACTAGCTGTACGTCCCCTCCAGTGTGCTGCGTGAGATCATCTGCCCACACGCTGGCTGGCGTGCACACATCCACGGAGACGCCCAGGAGCAGGGAGCAGCTAACATCACCGAGAGGGGATACTCTCTAATATATCCACTGCCTGCTTCCATCTTCCATCTGGTGAGTGGCATTGCATCTGAATCCACCGGTGCTGCAGTGTGTCAAAATAATCTTTTATTGTCCATATTATTTTATATGTCTATATGCTATATGAATTGTGTTATTAAATGTTTTTATCCTAATTTTTCACCTATCTGTCCTCTCAGCTGATCTATGTTGTCTTAAGTGTTGTTTGTCTTCTCACCCAACAGTATTATGCTATGTGTTGTGCTTTCTCTTTTTTAAGCACACCCTGAGGAGCCATTTCCTGATTGTCCCAACAGGCTTGGTTTTTATATCCTTTTTATATATCATTGTTCTTATAGGCGCCATCAGATACATATTCCCTTTCCATGTTACACTGGCGACACACTTTATTCGAGCTCGGCTAGTCCCACGAATTCGGGTATACCCGGGTGTATTGAGGTTTGTGACTGTTTTCTGCCCGAGTATATTGGGTTATTTTCTAGGCAGGGATTGAAGCATTTTATTCCCGCTGGCTGCAATACTGCACAGTATATATATATATACTGCATTACAATTCATGAATTTATGCCATCTTGTAGACACGCGAAGCATTGCAGCCTATTAAATCCTAATCATTATAATTTAACAAATCAGCCGCCCATCAGCCAGGCATGAACCCAGGCTGGGAAGGCAAACGCAACGGGGCTTGTCAGAGGTGAGGAGCGGCGCATTCCAGGTATCTGCCAGGTACATACCGGGTATTTGCTCGAATAAAGTGTGTCGGTGCAGTATGGGACCAGCCCATGCACCAGATGGACGTGAGACTTCACAGCCGTCCTCCGTTTGAATGCGGTTGAAATCACTGCAAATGGATGTTGCTGCTGCTGTAGTCACCGAAAATATCTTTTTCCTTCAAACCGGAACGCCTCTGGTCAGTACAGCCGCCATTAACCTCTCACCAATCAGGGACCAGGGAAATCCTTCACTGACGTCCTCACTCTGGTGTCTGGACTGCTCGACCACCGTAGTTCCTATGCTACGTGACCCTACGCGTTTCATCCGTCTCAGCGGATTTCATCAGGGGATGAACTCCAATTGAATTGAATCACCATAAAGAACATTGGTGTCAGGGAACAGAAATTAGCCAAGTCTTCTTCGGGGATAAAGAACAACCAACTACAGACTTCTGTATACCGGAAACCTACAGACAGAGCCAGCTATTTGAGGGACAACAGCTTCCACCCGACACACACCAAACATGCAACCATCTACAGTCAAGCCATACGCTGCAACCGGATATGCTCCGACACAGCAGACAGAGACCAGCGGATTAAAGACTTGAGATCAGATTTTATAAACCGTGGATATAACCACAGAATTGTAGACCAGCAAATTCACAAAGCCACCAGAATACCAAGAAGTGATCTCCTTGAATACAAACAGAAGGAGACAACCGACAGGGTACCTTTGGTGGTCACATATAACCCACACCTAGGAGCCCTACGCAAGATCACCAGGGAACTACAACCCATCCTCCAGGAAGATACAAGACTGCAACAGGTCTTCCCTGAAGCACCCTTATTATCATATAGACAACCTCATAATCTCAAGAATATTATGGTGAGGAGTAAAGTATTCAGCAGTACAACTGAATGCGGGACGAAACCATGCCAGGACCTAAGATGCAAAACCTGCGCAATGCTCTACACAGCAGACACAATACAAATACCACAGCTGCTACTACATAGGTGAGACGGGGCAGGGGCTAAACAAGAGAATGAACCTGCATCGCCACAGCATCACATGCGGAACAAGAGACAGTCCTGTCGGCGAACATTTCTCTGACTCTGGCCATAAGATGAACGATCTGAAGGTGGCCATACTCAAAGGCAATCTTAAAACACCGACAGAGAGACGGTTGCATGAATACAAATTTATGCAACTGTTCGGGACACTTAACGATGGCCTAAACAGAGATCAAAATTTTATGAGTCATTACTGACACAAGTGAACTCTCTTCCCATGAGTGCTAAAGACCATGTCTGTACATACTGTGCTATATGCATGCACACACAGCTGTCTCTTACATAAACCAATACTCCTTGTTTTTCCATCCCTATACACCAATAGAGATGACATAGTATCCACACACACTTTTAGTTATGCTACTATGTCTCACATTTCCACACCTACCCACACCATTTATATTAACTCTCACTCCACACACCCCTTTTGTAAAGCACTGTATACACTGTGGGCTCTCCATTCATTTATATTCACACAGATACACACACACACACACACACACTCTTACATCACTTACTTTCAGGAACCATTTAACACCTCTAGCCATAAATGTCATCCACACCGGGGGAAGGACAAGCACAGATAACATTCCAAGAGACACTGTTTTTAAGTACTGTATACCATTTGCTTGCTTCATTCATTGTAATATCGCTGGAAGAAGAGATAGTGTATCTCGAAAGCTCGCACAAATAAAAGCATTTTGTTAGCCACAGAACGGTATCATCTATTTATTTTTTGATTATTGAAGCTTGGCTAACACGGTACTGATACCTCTATATATATATATATATATATATATATATATATATATATAAAACCATCCAGCAGGGCAGCGGAACAGCAAAGAGAGGTAAGTGTACAAAGAATTGTATTGTAACAGACACAAAAATCCAATGTTTCGATCCCAGAGAGGATTTTCTTCCTGGGGTGCGCCTCTCCCTGCTGTTCCACTGTCCTGCTGGATGGTAACGTACTCTTTACATTATTTATGGGACTAGCACCAGGCTTATTTGGATTACAATGTTGTAGTGCTCTCTGTTTTCCTTACCCATATTATATATATTATATATTTATACTAGCTGAGAGACCCGGCGTTGCCCGGGATGTAATGTTCCCGTTCCTCTCTCTCCTCCCCCCTCTCTCTGTTTGTCCCCCATTCACATCAATC